>NC_064863.1:16954145-17046052 GCF_024139225.1 Suncus etruscus | reverse complement strand
GAGGAAAGAAGGTTTTCTTACTGGAAACAAATATGCCATCTAGATTTCAGGCTTCAAATTACTGCCAATATGAATTATTTTTATTCTAAAGATGTGTTAGATAAATACTTGCTGCCAGGGTTAATAGCAACAGTGGATATAAAATAAATAGCTACTGGTGAGAAAACAAAATAGAATACAAAGCAAATTGCATATGGTTTCATATAATAGCATTCAAACATAATGGAAAAATATAGCTATTTGGAATATCTTAAATAGCTTTAATTTGCCACTGACTTGATAGCTAAGATATGTTTTATAATTCTTATAAATAGTGTTATTTAACCAAATAGCATTATTTATAGATGTAAAAGGACTTATTTTCAATGTAATTTATAGTGTTTATTGCTTCTTTGAATTTGTAGTCATCATGGGAATCTTTTACCTAAAGACTTTCCATCTATATTGATATCATATTCTTCATTTTGACATCCAATGATAAAGATTTTTTTTTGTTTTTTTTGGACCACATCCAGCGATGCTCATGGGTTACTCCTAGCTATGCACTCAGAAATTGCTCCTGGTTTATCAGACCATATGGGATGCTGGAGGTTCAAAACGCGGTCCGTCCTAGGTTAGTGCATGCAAGGCAAATACCGTACAGCAGCTTGCGAAAATGCTTCAGCTCCAAAGATAAATATTTTCTATACTTAGATAAAAGACTACCTTTTTTAATATTTTAATTGTGACCAATGTGAATTGCAAATCTTTCACAGTAATATTTGTGGTACATAGTGGCATTGATATAAGAGCAGGTTTCCTATCTAATCACCTAATGGTAAGATGATATTAAAAGACACAGCATCCCTTGATCTGTGCAAAAACCAAGATCACTAACTGCAGAAGACTGACTTTGACAACCATAACTGGCCAGAACTTATCCTGGGACCAAAAAGAAAGACTATCTTTTGAGTTATTCTTGTATCCTTGGACTAATGCCAACTTCAATAAATAGCACAATTTATCAATTCTTTTCTTTGTTCTCCTATTGTGTATCCAAACAATGTTCTTTCCTAATTTTGAATCTTTAAAATAATTCTCATTCTCAAAGTCCAACCATATAACTTTTAATAAAGAAAGGCACCAGCTATAGTATTCTTTATATTGTACTAGTATTTATTTTTATTATATTTTTATTTTTATTTATATCAAGTTATATATTATGGTATTAATTTGATCTGTGTCTCACCATGATTTAGTTGCATATTTTGTATTGCTCTTGCAATGCTCTTTTGTATTTTTCTATCTAAACTTTTTAACGTCTTGTCAATTGCTTGGTATTTGTATATTCATTCTTGTCACATTAAAATGTCTGTGCTATATTATAAATTTTCCATTTACTAGTTATCTTCTCTAAAACCTTAGCTGCATCTTATGTGTTATATTTTCTGTCATGTAAAAGAATTGCATTGGTATCCTGTGCCTGACTGTAATGCCCAAATTTCTTTCCTACACAACTAATTAGAAAACTACACAATGAACAACTAGTATAATTATTTTAATAGTTAGCTTATATAATAGACTTTTACTTTTTATTAATTTTCAACATATTTCATAAGTAGAAAATATGTCATTCAGTTTTAAATTTCTGGCGAAAGCACTTAATAGGCTTTCATTAAATACCTATTCATTACACAAAGGTAGTATGGTGGCCTAAATTACCAACTATGGTAGAGAAATTAATACAAGAAGACTTATCAGTAATCTCTATGCAACATGATTGTTATGGGCACCATGTAAGATTATAACTGAAGTTATAATCTTCATTAGGAAGTATTCTTTAAGTGTTGATGATTGTAATAGAAGGATAATCAAAATATAGAGAGAAATGATGGATCCATTTATTTCTTCTAAAGTTGAGTGACTCAACTCACTTTATCCTCCTGATCACTATAAAAAAATAAAAGACTGTTTTTCTGTTCCTACACAATAGCTCAAAAGAGAGTTCTTTATAAACTTGGACAATTTAAGATTTTAAGAATTAGAATTTTAAAAGGTAGGGCCTCTATGATTAATAGCAAGTACTCTTTCCTAAGTGCTATGAAAATAATAGAAAAAAATTCCTATTATGTTCTTCAAATTTTAAAGAAAGTGTTTTACTTAGTGGCTAGTTGAGCAGATGTTACCTCAGAATTTGGGTCTTGTGGGTTTCTGCTTTTCATGAGATAGTCGACTCTGATAGGCAAAACTGTCATCTTTGAAGTGCAAAGACCAGAAGTTTTATATCAAAACATCATTAATATTTTGTAGCACAGCTTGTAGCCAATAATTTGAAAAGTTCACATTTTCTTATTTCCAGGAGAGCTCTATAACTTAGAAGTTTCTGCAGATTTTTATTTTACCACCAAAAATAGTGATGCAGGTAATTTTCCTTATGTTGGTGCAGTTGGTGGCAATGCAGAGCTTCAAACACTCTTTATATTTTGTGTCATAGATATTTAACTATTCTCGAAGATCCCTCATGCTGAGGGCAATGTTTGGAAACCATCTTTTATCTATAGAGATAGGGACCCCCAGGGAACCAGAAAACAAGCTCAGGATAATGTGTAAAATAAGGAGCAGAGCTCAGAATTACAATTTGAGAAGTATATCAAACTGTACTGTTCGATCAGAGCCTGGTACAAGATGTGACTGTCATTGTAATGCAGTGCCCCATCTTAAGAAGATCTGGAACATAAAAACCAAAGTACAGAACTGGAATCTACATAATCACTCATTACCTGTGTTGGGTGTTGAATCCATTCTCATTAGCTAGTATGCAAATTACTGAATCTCTATGAGTTTGTTCTCTGAGAGTTCATGTAAAAAGTTGTTATACTTTAATTCAATGAGACTTTATTAATACTGTCAACAAAAGTTATAATAATATTGGAGACTGGATATCTGACTAAATACTATATAGAATGATGAAGTCTTTTTTTATACGCCATGTCTTTCATGTTTCCAACTTTTTAATTTAAACAACATGGTGACAAGGTTGCTCATATACAATTTTCACAAATAAAGTTGGTAATGATTGAGTTACAGTTTTACAATATACAACAACCTTCATCAGTGCACATTTCCATCCCCAGTGGCCCTAGTTTCCCTTTCACTCTCCTTGATGCTCTCTTCCCTTTGTTTTTAGTTGTAGCAAGGATCCAAATAGAAAGTTGGTTATAAAAATACATCATATGATTTTGATCCTTTAGGATATTTTCTTGTCTACACATTTTCTTTTTTTGGCTGAGAGTCTAGACATTATTTTTGTGAAAGATAGATTAACAATGTAAAAGTAATTTAGTAGCATGTATATTATATGTGGGATACTCAGAGGTATATCGTAAGTCCTATGTAACTGGAGGTAATACTGCATCATAACAAAAAGACAGGTAACCAATGGGATGTGAGGACTAGAGTGGGAAGTGAGGTTAGGGAGTGAAAGGGGAACTTGGCAATGGGAAACCCGAAGGTCAATACTTGGCTAGCATGGGGCACCAGGGCTGTCAGTAGCACCCCTGAGACCTGCATCTGAAATAAGAGTAGCCAGTAAGCACCCAAAAAAAAAAAAAACATAGAAAAAGAAGGAATCAGTGAGAATAGGCAACAATACAGAAAAATGTGTCATGAACTCCTCGAGGTGCATTATAGGAAGATAACTGTATGGGCAAATGACTGACAACTCAGGATATTTTCAAACAAGATGCATTATGGCAATTTATCTGCTTCCTGAGGGACCAATAAGGATGAAGAGTTGTTTTCAGTGATAAATATCTGCTTCTGTTGAAAAAGGGTGACCCCTTTAGTAATTTTTGTCTTGATTTTCAGCAATAGGAGGAAGACAGGTTTTTTTTGTTTGTGTTGTTTTGGTTTTTTTTGTAATATGTATATGCTTCTTCACAGTTCTTTTCAACTCAAATAATCTGTATTCAAAGTGGTATATCTGATGTACCAACTTGTAAAACACACCCCAAGAACGTTTATTTTTGTGCACACGTAATAGGGACATCTTCAATAGATTTTCAATAGAGGGGTCTGAGTGCAAGGATAACCTGGGGACTGAATTTTTAATACTTTGAGATCTGTTTTGTTTGTTTTAGATATCCCAAACAGCATTTAGAAGATTTCAGGACCCTCCCAGTGGTAATGGAGACTGTGTGTGGGCCTAATGATTTAGCGCTTAGGCCCAGGGCTGTTGTGCTGCTCTGATCCAATCATTCAGGGGGTCACACATTCTTGTTGCTGGAGAATGGTAGGATCATGAATTGACTGATTCTGATCTCTGAATTTGCCAACCAGGCTTGTCGAGCAGTTTCCCAAGTCAATCTCTTTGACCTCTTTCAACTTCTTTGGCCTCATTCCCAGGCCCCTCTCCTAATTCCTCCTTATCTGAACCCTTAAGAAATAAATACCAATATTCTCAGTGTTTAGAGCATGCAACTAAGATTCTGATATTAAACAGTGTATTGAAGGATGCCTAACTTAGAACTGATAAATCTAGAAATCACATCACTTGCACCGGTTTTCAAAATCCAGCAAATTCTTTTTTGTTTTGGTTTTTGGGTCACACCAAGCAGTGCTCAGGGGTTACTTCTGGCTTTGAGTTCATAAATTACTCCTGGCTTGCTTGAGGCAACATATGTGATGTTGGAAATCTAACCCAAGTTAGCCTTGTACAAGGCAAATGCTCTAAATGCTGTGCTAACACTCCTGCCCAAATTTTTCTTCTTTTCTTTATTTTTATTGTTTTTTGTATGGGGGTACATTGAGGGGGCTCAGGAATTACTCCTGTCTCTGCACTGAAAAATCACTCCAATCAGGGATCACATAGGATGTCAGAAATCAATGGGACAGTAGGGATTAATTTCTGGTCAGCTATGAGCAAGGCAAGTGCCCTATCAGCTCTACTATTGCTCTGCCTCAAATCCAGCAGTTTCTAATGTCAGTTGTTATTGCAACATTAATTGATTTCAGAAGTGAATAATTTTTTCTCTTGTCTTCAATTTTTCTCCACTTCTCTTGCAAAGAATTCATATTCTGGGTCAGAAGACAAGGTTCATTGGTTTCTGAACCATGAGATCTATTTTCATCTGGAATCTGGCCCCTGGCCTTTCTGTAGTTCACTCTTTCATTATGCCACATCTGCATAATATGATATTAATTGATAGAGATCCATTACAAAGTAGCTTATATAAAACCTAGAATTTTAAAAATATCAGCCTAAATATGACATGCTCCATGTTCTTCTACAGATTAACAGTAGTTGAATGTGTGATCTCGTTTCTTCTAATTCTGTATCTGTCATTTATAAGCCAGCCTTAGTCTCTTTTTCTCCTTGCCTTTGTTTTTTCTCTCTTGTTTACCAATTATCTATATCTTGAAATATTATGTAGAATTCTTCTAATCTCTGTGACATTTTTTTCCTGAAGGAATGAGGAAGGGCTTAAAGATAGGAAGTGAGACACTGAATCACTGGAAATTTCTTCAAACAACTAAAACATATTTTGGCAAGATTTTAAACTAAGATAACCTAACAAAGATGTATTAATCATTTGAACTAAGTTGTATCCATATCTCATTAAGATATTTGAAAGAAAGTATACTAAGAAAGGTGGCAGAAATTAAGGAAGTACTAAATTAAGGAAGGAGAAATGTAGAAAATATAGTGCCCATAAAACATGAAAGTAAAAATAAATAATAATGTTGTTGTTAATGATAAAATTTTTTGAGGAAGAAAGGCTTTTTTTTCCCCTCCCATCTCTTGGTACATTGACTTCAGAAGTGAATGCTGATATTAGGTTATGAAACAGATATAGGTCATTCAGAAAAAATATTTAGTTTGGTTTTCAATTTTAGGAGAATTTTTCTTTTTTTCTAAATTTGATTTTTTAAGAGGACAATCACAATTTCAACTCTAAAAATAGAGGTCAACTTTTAGGTTGTTTCACCTATAGTGATTTGAGTTATGTTAATTTGAAGATGCCTTTAATCTTATATGAAAAAATGTTCATTACACTGTGAGAGAAATTTTTGTTTGTCTGTTTTTGGTCTACTCCCAGTGACACTCAGAAGTTACTCCTGACTGCACTCAGAAATCGCTCCTGGCTTGGGGGACCATATGAAATGCCAGGGGATCTAACCGCGGTCTGTCCTAGGCTAGTGTGGGCAAGGTAGATGCCATACCTCTTGCAGCTGTACTCGAGCCCCACTGTGAGGGTTCTTTTATAAATATAATATTATTTTTTCTACTGGATGTTTTTAAGAAAATCATAAAATATATGTATAATCTTCACTGTTTAAAGAAATGCATTTATTCACATTGTACATAAACTCACAATTTAAAAAGGCAGATATACATTATCAAAGAATATTTCCTAGGCCTCCCCTTCAAATTTTAAGAAACAACAAAAAACAATTAAATATTAAAAGTTTTTTTAAAAATAATATTTTATCAAAACATGTCAAGAAGTTACTAAGAAAAAAATCTACACTCTTTTTTTAGTTTTTTTTTTTTTTGCGGGGTGGCACACCTGGTAACATTCAGGGGTTACTCCTGGCTATGTGCTCAGAAATCGCTCCTGGCTTGGGGGACCTTATGGGATGTCAGGGATTCAAACCGTAGTCCATCCTAGGCTAGCGCCAGCAAGGCAGATGCCGTATTACTCCGTGCCACCGTTCTGGCCTCTAAAAACTACATTCTTTATTGAAGCACTTCATAACTTTTACTTGTATGGATAAGCAAGTCTTTTTATATATTATTTCTAAAGTTAAGTGACATATAATGCATTTATCATTTGATTCCTTGATTTTTAATGTACTAAAAATAGAATGTAATAGATTATTTACTAAAATCACATTTCTTGCTCAAATTAGTATAACTAATGGTACATAATGATTCTTGATTATTTTGATTACATTTTTCTGGCAGGTTGAAATAAATGCAAGACTGTGTCTATCAATAAAGCATTAGTAATCATTTATTCTAAGTTATCACAAAAAAGAATTTTTATGTATCATATTTTAACATTGATCCCACCACTAGTCTCAATTTTCCTTCACCAGAGTTGCAGGGATTTTTGCTTTAATAGAACAGTGAATGACCTTTATATGTCAAAAATTTATAAATGATCATGTTTCCTTATTTAACCCCTTGGTTACTTGATGTAGTCAACAAAAAAAGATTGTGTACCTAAGGGACATGGGATACTTAGAATTGGAGCAATCAATTATGTATCCACAAGTGAAGATTAAAGTCAAAATTCAAATTCACAATAAACATTTTATGGGATGTGGGAGGAAACTTATGGAATATTGGTGCTGAAATGGTGTACTGGTGAAGGGAGGTGAACTTTTTATGACTAAAATCCAACTACAAATATGTTTGTAATCATGGTGCTTAAATAAAGATACTATAAAAAAAAGAAATAAAAATAATTTTATGGACTATTTTTGATGGCTTGTCCTCCTCGTGAGGAGGAATTCTCAAATAGTTATTCAGGGTTTTATCTTAAATAAACAATGTAGTGGCTAACCCACAGTATAATATATGTTCAAATAAATATTTTTTGAGAGACCAAACCTGGTGAAACTCAGGGGTTACTCTTGGCTATGCACTCAGAAATAGCTCCTGCCTAGGAGGACCATATGGGACGCCAGGGGATCGAACCATGATCCATCTTAGGTCAGTCGTGTGCAAGACAAATGCCCTATCTGTGCCACTGCTCCAACCCTTCAAATAAATATTATTTTAACAAATCAATGAAATTTAACTGACTTGTTAGCAAGTGGTTTTCCTCTTTTTATGATGGAAGACTAGTGTGTTTTTAGTTCTTGGACACTAATGGGAACTGGTTTATTCTGTGGCCTTTTTAAAAAATAAAAAATGTCACCCTTAACCTTCATTAGTCATTTTCTTACAAGACTCTCAATTATGAGCTCATCTCAAAGAGTGTAGAAAATACTGTATGCTTCATTTTAAAACATACATATTCGATATGCATTTGATGAGCATATAGTTTTTACCAGCTGAATATGTGGTCTCTATGTGCTAAAAAATATCTAAAATTAAGATCCTGGGTAATAATGCTTAAATTGCTTCAGATTTTCATACCACAGGTATGAATATTCCCTGAAAGTGTGGCACAAGGTTTAAATGCTTGTTCCTGATTTTAGCTAAAATAATTTTCCTGTCAAGAGATGAGTGGACTGGAAAAATGCAAATCAAGGTCTTGCTCACCTTGAATATGGCAGAAAGTGCTGTGAATATGAAAAGAATAAAACATTTTCTCATTTATACATTTCCTAGGCTACAAACTTTTGTGAAAATAAATTCATGTTAAAATAAAAAAGACATTAAAAACACGATATATAAAGTAGAATATGAAGCTTTTATTCACATAAAATTTGAAATATTCTATTGAAATAACATTCTGAAATCCCATGCCAATAGCTGTGAGGAAACATTTAAGATAAATTGTTGAATAAAGGAAAAATTGATTTTTTGGGGGGGGTCACAAGCGGCAGTGCTCAGGGGTTACTCATAGCTCTAGGCTCAGAAATCACCCCTGGCAGGCACAGGAGACCATATGGGATGCCGGGCTTCGAACCACAGTCCTTCTACATGAAAAGCGAATGCCTTACCTCCATGCTATCTCTCCAGCCCCAGAAATTGATATTTTAATGGTTCTCCATATTTCCACATTTTGCAGAAATCGACTTTATTATTATCAGTAATAATAGAAATGAACATAAGTGAATGTGAGCATATGAGATCATGGATAATTTTCTTGATTATAAATCATAGATCATAAATCTCTTATATAAAATTTCTGGATCATAAATCAGAATGATTTAAGACTGATATAATTTTGCTTTTACATCTTATTGAAGAAATTATGTGAATGGAATTTATGTAAGATCTCTTCTGCTAAGAAAATTATTTCTAACCTCATAGACCACTTTTGTCACAGTTTGATCTTGTTTGATGTTCTGAGTAGCATTCAACTTGAAACAGGCTATTCTGACGTGTTTGGACTTCAGCAATCCAATAAGACCCAGAAGATTATTTTATATAACATGACTTAACATGTGCTTTATAAACAAGTCTCAGAGATAGGACTCAAGCCAATCTTAGTTTTATTTCAAGACCTCTCTATGACCTGCTGTTGGGAGATCAAGGGAAGAGAGAGAAATTTGTTGTTTTTCTTGTGGAGGGCAGATAAGGCTCTGGCAGGAAAGAATTTCTAATAGTCCCTGACTGACTCTTTAGCTAGCAGCCTCCTAACCCAAATTGACCTTTTTTTTTTTCCATAGAGATGCATTCTAAGAGGGGAATAGACTCAAGAATGATATATATGTAAAAATCATCACAGTTGGTAAATTTCTTAGGTATTAAAATGCAATTATATAGGTTGAACATTAAAACAATGATCACAGTTGTCACTGCTTAGGAGGCTCGAATTTCAGGATCAAGGTGTAGGTAAGTTGGGTTTTTCCGATTCTTCCTTTCTTTACTCTAGATGTCTCGCTTTATGTGCAAGTTTAATACCTCTTCTTACTGAGATGCCAGTAATACTTATCTGATATTATTTAATAAAGGGTGAACAACTTTTTCCATAAACTCTGTAGCCAGTTACAGACATAGACTTGCTACGACAGTGGGAGTTTAGCTTCAGCATATGAATTGGAGATGTGATGTGATTCAACCCATCGCAGTTTAGATGACTCCATCTTTCTTTGATCGGGAGAGTTTCCTTTGATATCTGCTGTCTCCATGGAATTATCATGAATTTCATGTCTTAATTTAAAATCTCACCAATAGTACTATAATTACTATTTTAATAATATTATTAAAGTATCCCAATGCATTCATATTAATATATAAATATTAAATAATATCCTATTATATAGTATTAATATTGAAATATAATAATGCATAGTGTTGCATTTCGCCCTTAGGATGGGCTTGAATGGAGAAGGATGGAGGCCTTTATTCTTAGGCCCTGGTCACGTGCCCATCAACCGGCGAGTCTGGGATCCAGGAAAGCGACGGGTATTGAACTCACTCACAGCAGGCTTCAGGAAGCATCAACTTTATTCATGCCCTATCCACCACATGTGTGGCCTATATCATAACCTTTTAAGAATTCAGCCATTCTTAGCTAGCCCTGCATCTTAACTCCTTTCAGCCATCTTCTCTTTGACCTCCATGCTGGCAAAAGACCAAAAAGACGAAAAAGGGCCTAATCCCTTGGGTCATAAGCTTTATATAACCTTCCAAGACCACTCCCAGGAATGGGAGGGGTCTTGCAGGTAAGGTTACACATAATATCTGGTTCCCAAGACCCCTCCCAGAACTGGGCGTGTCTCAGGTAGCTACACCTAAATCCAGGATAGAGTTACATATAGTAATATAGTATATTATTATATAGTTATATTAATATAAAATATATAACACTTTATATTTATGAAGTAGATTAAGCCATATTACATTAAGTACATTAACCAGTAAGTACATATGAATTATAGCATATATACAGCATTATACTATTAAGTTATTATCTTTAATATTATTATAAAGTACATTAATATATACTATATATATTCTAGAATACATGATACAACCTAATAATATTAAATTTCATAATATTGATATATATTATGATGTGATTATCTGAGTTGTTATTAATTTTATATTGTATTCAATATAATATGGCATAAGAATATTAGTTATGATAAAATATTGACATTGTTCATTAATTATTTAATAATATACATTACTACATTATTTTTACTTTATGATACATGATTATAGTTATTTTACCTCTAGTGAAAATCATCTTTGACAATTATCTAAATTATCCAGTTGGATGCAAGATATTCTATTACTTCTCCATAGCCAGATTTTCTTCTACTATAAATAAAATCATTGTTTCTTCCTTAGTTATATATATTTTGGGGGTTTTTTTGGGCCACACCCACTTGATGCTCAGGGATTACTCCTGGCTAAGTGCTCAGAAATTGAGCCTGGCTTGGGGAGACCATATGGGATGCCGGAGGATCAAACTGCGGTCCTTCCTTGGCTAGCGCTTGCAAGGCAGACACCTTACCTCTAGCGCCACCTCACCGGCCCCCCTTAGTTATATTTTAATAGTTATATTTTATTGAAATATATATTGTTGAATATCCTATATATATTCAACAACTGCTAATGTGTTTTCACTTTTATGGACATATAGATACTGAGACTGGCAAAAAAAAAAACACTAACATTTCTTTGTGACATAAATGTAGTTTTGAGAGCTGTGTGATAGTGGGGGTTCCAAAGAATAAAGAAATCTTCACCTCACAGAAGCCCTTTTTCTAGGAAATATAACTACTGAGGGAAGTGCCCACTTTTACCCATCTATGGGCTGAAACTTTCTTGTCTCTCTGGTTCTAAAAAGCAATTCTACTTTGATTTTCACTGGGGAATGCTGCATTTAGCATTTATATTTGTTGTCTTTAGGGAAAGACCAGTTAGGAAGCTTATTCCACTGTGTTTACCTTATAAGCAACTGACTGGGAGCACAGGTCAAAGAAATCTAAAAAAAGTGGAGTATATGTGTGGGAGAAAATATAGATGATCCAAGTACTTCTTTGACTTGGTCCATCTTAGTGAAAATGTTAGTAGCATGATAGTGTATTTCAATTTTCTAAAATTTCTAAAATAATGTTCATTTAGCAATAAAACACCAACATTGATAGATTCCTAAGTAAATAACTTTCTACCCCTTTAATTACAATGCAATTTACATTTTGATAAATGTTTTAAAGAAGGAAGTGGAGTTAGAAGCAGCTTGCCCAAAATTGCATATAATGTGGTTACACCCACAGGAGTTTTTTTCTACACTAGAAACGTTTTCATTATGTAAATCAGCACAAAGGCATAGAAGCTGTTCTAGCTTCTAGATTAAAGTTAATATCCTTAAGAATATTCTCCCTTGTGCTATTTTCCCTCATACTTTAAAAACCTGGAGAGCTGAAGGAATAAAATGCCCACAAAGCCAGCTATTTGCTATTGCAAGGTTCATTCTCTCCATTTTGAATCATGAGACAATTATGAGTAAATTTATATATTTAGTGTATCAGTGTATATTATCTGCTAGCAACCAAAAGTCCGAAGGACCCACAAAACCCTATTTTTGTCCAATATTAGCAACCTGCACATTCCATAAGGTGTAGGCTCAATTATTTTTAAAAGTACTCAGATTTATTGTTGAATTATTGAATACAACTTCTGGTGCTTATAGATTTTTTCCTTTGTTTTTCGATCATATCTTTAAGGGTTTGGTAAAGAAGTTGCCAAAGAATAGATAGTAAATATTATACTCCTTGATTAATTTTGTTTCCACACATAATTTATGTCCCACACATATTTGGTGTGACTTAGGGCTTACTCCTGGCTCTGCTCTCAGGAATCACTCTGGAGAACTGACCATAAGGGATGGCAGGTATCATCCAGATAGGAAACACACAAAGTAAATGCCATATACAGTGTACTGTCTTCAGGCTGTAAGCTTGATTAATTATATATATTTTTTGATTTTTTATAATATCTTTATTTAAGCACCATGGTTACAAATATGTTTGTAGTTTGGTTTGATTCATAAAAATAACCCTCTTCACCAATGCAACCTTCCTGTCACCAGTGCTCTCCTTATCTTTCCTCTCCTACCCCCTAAATATCTTCCAGACGCATTCTATTTCTCTCACTCATTGATTCATTTTAAAAGAAAATGCTCAATATTCTCTGGAACAAATTCACACCTCCAATGACTTTTAGTAATTTTTTAAGACAAAATCTAGAACTTGGTTATTGTCAAAATATTTCATATTCAGACTCAATTTACTCTTCTTCTTTTTCAGATTTCAGATCTCAATAAATATCAACCTGATGAATAAATGCTATTTATTCTTCTGTGATGAAATAGTAGGCACTAAATATTGGCTGAATGCTTCTTCAAAACTTGCAATAACTCCTTGAATCAGACCGTAGTATCATTCATATTTTGCACTTGAGAAAACAGCTTTAATGACTTGGCTAATGTTAGTTATTAAATTGTTTTTTTGTTGTTTTTTTGTTTTGTTTGGTTTGGTTTTTGAGCCACACCCGGTGACGCTCAGGGGTTACTCCTGGCTATGCACTCAGAAATCGTTCCTGGCTTGGGGAACCATATGGGACGCGGGGGGATCGAACAGCGATCCGTCCAAGGCTAGTTGGCAAGGCAGGCACCTTACCTCTAGCACCACCGCCTGACCCCTTAAATTGTTAAATGTAGCAGCTACATATAATGTAATATTTTTACCAGGTTAGATATTTCTTTTAAGAAATATTCCTTTTCTTTTGTGTTTTATTTTATTTGTTTATACTTAAATTATTTATTTTGTTGTATTTTTGAGGGGCCACACCCTGTGATGCTCAGGTGTTACTCCTGACTATGCACTCAGAAATCGCTCGTGAATGGGGACCACCGTATGAGACACCTGGGGTCAAACCATGGTCTTTTTTGGGTCAGCTGCGTGCAAGACAAGCACTCTACCGTTGGGCTACAGCTCCGGCCCGTAACATTAAATTCTTTAAATGAATCGTCTTGAGGCACACAGTTACAAAGTTCTTCATGATTGAGTTTCAATCATACAATGTCCAAAACCCTTCACCAGTGCACGTTTCCCACCAGCAACATTCTAGTTTCCCTCCTGCCCTCCACCTGCCTGCCTCTGTGGCAGTCAACTTTCCTCGCCCTCTCTCTCTCTACTTCTCTCTATCCCTCTTCCTCTCCTGTTTTCTTTGTGTCTTTGTTTCTTTCTTCTTTCTCTTTCCTGTTTTCTTCCTTTCCTGTTTTCTTTCTCTTTCTTTCTTTCTTTCTTTCTTTCTTTCTTTCTTTCTTTCTTTCTTTCTTTCTTTCTTTCTTTCTTTCTTTCTTTCTTTCTTTCTTTCTTTCTTTCTTTCTTTCTTTCTTTCTTTCTTTCTTCTTTCTTTCTTTCTTTCTTTCTCTTTCTTTCTTTCTTTCGCTCTCTTTTTCTTTCTTTCTTTTCTTTCTTTCTTTCGCTCTCTTTTTCTTTCTTTTCCTTCCTTCCTTCCTTCCTTCTTTCCTTCTTTCTTTCCTTCCTTCTTTTTTCTTTCTTTCTTTCTTTCTTTCTTTCTTTCTTTCTTTCTTTCTTTCTCTTTCTTTCTTTCTTTCTTTCTTTCTTTCTTTCTTTCTTTCTTTCTTTCTTTCTTTCTCTCCTTCCCTCCCTCCATTCTTTCTTTCTCTCCTTCCCTCCCTCCATTCTTCCTTCCTTGCTTGCTTCCTTGCTTCCTCCTTCCTTCCTTCCTTCCTTCTCTTCCTTCTTTCTTTCTTTCTTTCTTTCTTTCTTCTTTCTTTCTCCTCTTTCTTTCTTTATTTCTTTCTCTTTCTTTCTCTTTCTTCTTTCTTTCTTTCTTTGTTTCTTTTTCTCTTTCTTTCTTTCTTTCTTTTTCTCCTCACTCCCTCATCTATACCTCCACTTCCTTCCTTCCTTCCTTTCCCTCCCCTCCTTCCCTCCCCTCCCTCCTCCCTCCCTCCTTCCTTCCTTACTTCCTTCCTTCCTTCCTTCCTTCCTTCCTTCCTTCCTTCCTTCCTTCCTTCCTTTCTTTCCTTTCACTTTATTTATTTATTTCCTTTTAGACACTGTGCCTTGTACCATTGATAGGGAAGGGGTATCATGCCTTTCACCTTATTTCCTTTCAGCACCCAATTATTATTATTTTTTGTTTGTTTGTTTTTTGGGCCACACCCATTTGATGTTCAGGGGTTACTCCTGGCTAAGTGCTCAGAAATTGCCAGGGGATTGAACTGCGGCCTTTCCTTGGCTAGTGCTTGAAAGGCAGACACCTTACCTCTAGCAGCACCTCTCTGGCCCCTATATTAATTTTTTTTCAACTATCACTGTCCTAGTGGTCTCCACTCTGTCCTAATAGCTCTCTCCCACATGTTTTGTGATACGATTCCTACTATGGACCAGTTCTCCTTGCTCTCATCTCTATTGTCTCTGGTTATTAATACAATACATATGTATCTATATCTATATCCGTATATTTCCAAATGAGTATGATCAACTTTCTGTACTATGACTCATTTTGTCATCAGCAATTTTTTATCTTTGTTCTATAGATTCTGAACTAATTTTTTCATTCTAAATTACAAAGCACTTGTTGGGATCACTCCATCCACCAAGCATTATTTCCAAAGATTCCATATGGCCAGTTCCAACCAGACCATCAAAACAGAACTTTATTTTGCCTCTACCACTAAAACTTCCCAAATCCTCTGTCCTTTAACTAACTCTCATTTCTCCAGATCTCATATCACTCATTTTCTGCACCAATTAATTTGGAACCCAGAACGTGACAGATGGTGGAAATCTCTTGGACTGTCATGAGATTTAATCACTTAACTCATTAAATGTATAACAAATAAATTATTACAATGCTTCTCTGATGCATCCTGAAATTAGACAGTTTGACTTCTTGTTTAGAAACACAGCCATATATATTTATTCCTTGCTTTTCAAATAGATATATCCATATTCAGATGAATTAGACAGCTACTTGAATAAGTTGTGTTTGCATACACGGTAATGATCATCTACAGAGGGACTGCTATGTTCACTATGGGATTTGCTTATTTATATCCAAATATGTGAACAGAGATGGAACCACCAAGAGAATGTTGTGTTTTCTGTGCTATAAGAATTCAGGCCAAAATATAAATTGATTTGGTTATGTTTTCTTCCACAGAGGAGCTATGTGCCAACACTCACATTACTTTGCAATTTAACCTAAAAGAGACATCTGTGTTTATTTTGAAGAAAAATATCTATAGGGGGAAAAATGTGTTTTTTTGTTTAGGTTTTTTATTAAAAATCATTGATAATTACTAGTGTCTTGTTTATAATGTAGCTACTGTGCTACTGACCAAAACTTTTTGAAATAAATAAGACCTATATGTATTAGATCTGTTTTTAGTCAAGAGAAAGCAAAAAAAATTTACAATCAGTCTCAATAGTTCTGGATCCAGATAAGGATGTCTTATAGACCTGCATATTCTTTGGGTCAGTTTGTATGTAGATAGCTATGGGTAGGTGAGAGTATCTTTTCTCTTTTAGTTTTTTCCTTCTTATTTCTCCAGAAGCCCCTTCATTTATAATCTTATTTTTTTATTTTTGGTTTTTGGGTCACACCAGGCTAGTGCTCAAGTGTTATTCCTGGCTCTATGTCAAAATCGCTTTCTGGCAGGTTTGGGGGAACACATGGATGCCGGGAATTCAAACCTACCATCCTTCCTGCATGCTAGGCAAATGCCTTACCTCCATGCTATCTCTCTGGCCACTTTATTTATTAGTTAACAGCATGCCTTGAGAGCAACAAAATATGATACTCCAAAACAGACCTTTCAGTTTGAGTGTTGCTACTGAAAATACCTCATTGAGAAGTTGAGATGTTCTTAAGTGCTCCTACCAGAAGACTTCAAATCTTTATGACGCTACCTATGAATGAAACAGGCAACCTTGTTGTATAATATAGTTTCTCGTATCATATTTTTGATATATAATATTATTTCTAATATTTTTATCACATACAAATAGGAAAATGCATAAAAATAGAGAGAGGGATGAAAAGAAAATGGTCTGATACAATAAAATCATGGTGATAATAGTGTTTTTTGTTTTGCTTTTTTGGTTTTTGGGCCACACCGGTGACACTCAGGGGTTACTCCTAACTATGAGCTCAGAAATTGTTCCTGGCTTGGGGGACTGTTGTGTATTTGTAATATTGTTTTTGCCTGTCATCCCACCTAGAACTTCCAGGTGGGGGTGATTAAGGAAAGAAATAAATAGCTTGTTGGGGAGGCATAAGGGGTTCTTTTGCCAGAACTGACGGCTTGTTCGGTTTGCTTTTTGGAGCTGGCTGCAACTGACAAAAGACTCTCTCTGCTGAACCTTTGGTCCCCTAATCTTTTGCATTTGTTGATTATTTACTCCGGATATTATTACCAAGGTCTCCCCCAAAAGGTTGGACGGAAGAATGGGATTTAATCTATCATTCTGGGAGTTATTTTTGGACTTGCAGACCATCAGCAAGGGGTTTTGACATCCCCCCACAGGAGATCCATATGGGAATACGGGGAATCGAACCACCATCTGTCCTAGGTTAGCGCGCACAAGGCAGACACCTTACTGTTTGCACCAGAGCTCTGGCCCTGGATTTTTAATAATGATGTTTGAAGATATGAGCTGAAGGTACCAGTATCATACTAAGTATCATTTACATAAGTCCAATTTTTTATATGTCTTCAGGTGTATGTTCACAGAATTAAGTAAAAAATAAAGTTTTGGTGAGAATTCTGTGCTGGTCAGCTACTAGTTGTCTTCCAGATATTACCTTTTCCTTTATCATATCAAACAAAAGTTTCTCTCTGGATTTTCTTTCTACCAGTTTAATGGATAAATCTAGAAAATACTGGAAGAAAATATAGAGTGAAAATTCACTTCTGGATTATATACCTCTCTCTTACTCTTTGGCATTGTCCTCTGTTAATGATATATACCTTTGGATGGCTTTAATGATTACTAGGATGCGCCAACCTTGATGTCCTAGCTCCCCATGTTTCCATAACATTTCTTAGCCTTTTGTTTATCAAGCCAGAGTTTCCCAAATTTATATGGCTTACCTCCATTTAACAAAAAAAAATTTCTTCAGCTATTCTTTAAATGAACACACAGAAATAAGAGCTCACAGATATCCACCTAATGTTACTACCATTTTTCCTAACACTAATTTCCATATCATACCAGGGTGCCCTTGGGGATGTGCACTTATGGAAAACACTGATCTAGCCGAAGGAATTAGACTTCTCTGTTTGCTGCTATCTTTTCTGTAACCCCATTGTTCACACTAATGTTGAAGTATTAATTAGACCATCTATTATTCAATATCCTTGGTTTAAAATACCTAAAATAACCCCCTCCTATCCCTATTTGGGCTCTGTATGATCAATACTGCAAGCATAAAAAAATGAAAGTTCAGTTTTGAATGTCAAAATAAAAAATATGTTATTGTTGTTTAAATTTTCATTGAGTTACTGTGATTTTACAATGCCTTTGGTGATATTTTATGCACAACACAGAATTCCAACTTATCTCTAACCTCGTACTGATTTAAAGTCATGATAATTTTCTCACTAGAACTTAAAATATTAACAAATATGTTAGTAGATACTTAGCTTTATACCTCAATGTTGTGAATTATGTTACCAAATGCCATTCTGATTTGATGGAAATTTTACTATCTTCAGTTGTTTTTATTTTTCTTTTGGGGTTTAAGGATATACTCAGTGATAATAGAGCTTACTTATGAGCAAAGGGAACACTCTTAAAATAATCAATTGCCCAAAACATCTGAACTATTGCACTGGCTTCATTGGTTGGGATTTTAGTGTAGATAGGCAAACTAAAAGTCATGAGGACAATATTAAATCATCTTTTTCATCATGAAAATATCACTGTTGCTTTTTTTTTATTCTGCTACATTAAAGTTTTACTTCTCAACATGCAGTCTCAATTTCCAGCAACATTACTATTACTAAGGAGCGCTTTTTACCAATATAATATCTCGGTTCTCATATAAAACTGTGTTTTAACTAAGATCCCCAGGAAATATATGGTACTAAACAATAGGACGGTTTTGAACAACAGTTCAATGCGGGTTTGGATAAAAAATATTAAATTAGAATCATTAAAATTTATAGGATAACATCTTAAAAGTTTGTGTATTTATGCTTTTCCAGACTTAACAGGACTACCTTTCTAACTTATACATCTTATAAATGAGAGAAATTGAAAATTTAATTTGGTAGTATAAATTTGGAATTCATTTATGTACAAAATATGTGTTATACGTCCTGATTGGGCTTATAGGATATATCCTTAGGAATTTAATTTATAATAGAAGATTAAAGCTGCTTTCAATGTCTCTCAATTTTTATAGCTAAATATTATATATAACAGTGTTCATTTATGCACTTTCATTTATCTTTAGCTGCATAGAACTGACTTTAATCCCAACTATCATGCCTCCTCATTAAGGATGCCCCTCTCCCAATTTATTATCTCCCTCTTTTCCACAGTCCTCAGAGTGAATCATGGGCCCTTAACGAGGGTCCAAGTTTTCCTCCAAAGGAGCTAATGCCTATTGTTTTTGCATCTGTATTTTTTTCAGCCTGGGCTTCTGTTTGCAAGGAGTTATTGTGAAAGTAATGAATTTTAATCAAATGACTAGATAACTAGTCATTTAAACATTCTCTGAGGTATTTTTGTATTTATAATGGAATAGTTGTTTGCTCAATTATGTCTTGAATTGGTGGACTTTTATCTAGTGGATAAATGTAAGAGGAAAGGAAGTCAGCAATAAGCCTTGAGTCAGTGACCTGTTGAGTTCAGCTCTTTTGGGGTGCTTTCAACTCCTTAAAGAGTATAATTTCCTTCTTTCTGAAGCTTTTGGTTGTCAATTTTACTTAAGTAGTTCCATTGATAAAAAAAATATTTTTTCTGAGTAAATTTACAATTGCTTATAAATCTGTATTACTAATGAAATTAATTTCATCAGTTCTTCACTGTTTTTATTACTTTCATACTACCTAATGACCCTAACCTTAGGCTCAAGACAACAAATATTTTCTATTTTTCAGATTTTGTTCATTGGTTTGGTGATTATTTCTCAGGATCCTCATGGTCTTTGCCTCTTCCTAGAAAGAGTAGTCAGGTTGTGGACTAAGGAAGCATCAATCTAGACCAGTGGTCTGCAACCTTTTTTTTTCAACTGAGCAAAACCTCACCAAAACTACGATTGAAATTTATTTTGAGAGCCACATTTTTGGGGGGTTTTGTTTTGTTTTGTTTTGACAGCGTCAGGGGTTACTCCTGGATCTATGCTCAGAAATCGCTCCTGGCAGGCTCAGGGGACCATATGAGATTCGAACCACCAACCTTCTGCATGAGAGGCAAACGCCTTACCTCCATGCTATCTCTCTGGCTCTGAGAGCCACATTTTTAAAACCTGAAAATACATAGGATGTTTTAGTTTCAATAAGTTTTTATTGAGAATATTCTGCAAGCAAGTATCCAGGTCGGGAGGATACAAATAACACAACTAATAAAACAAAAACTTTAGAAAGATATTATTTATCAATAACTTTAAATGCCATAAAATTTGCCTTACAATGTAGAGAAATTACATCCTGACAATGACTGACAAAGTCACAAACAGTAATGTGAACATTGCCCTTGCATTTCCTTGGATAGTTTGAGTAAGTCAGGTTTGTACATTGCTGTTTTTAATTTTAGGCACGATTCCAGGTTCTCATCGATGAGACGATTTCTCAATTTACTCTTGATAAGATTCATGCTTGAAAATGATTGTTTGCACAAATATGTAGACCCGAACAAGGAAAGAACAGCAAACACTAGCTTTTTTAGTTGAATATATGAATCAGAAATACTATTCCAGGTGTTAAAAATCAACATATCTTCCTTCTCCAGGTCTTTCAAAGCAGACCACTTGTACTGTGAATTAAGTTCACATTTGTGTTTCTCCAATCTTTCTAAATTAGCACAAAGACGTTCAAATTTCAAGCTCCACACTTCTTTGTTTTTTAAATCCAGAAATTGCATTTCAAAGTTGCCAATGTCGATATTAAAGGGAGAAAAATTTAATTCCGTTACAGTGGCATCCAGAGGTTTTTTTTAATGAAGGCCACGTCGCTTTGCTGTTTCTGAAATCCTGAAACCTCTTGAGAAAAGCTTCCCTCATATTTAAAAGTGCTGTTTTAAAATAGGTAATTTCAATATCAGAATTATTTTCTTGGCGATGTTTCAACAGGCTTGGAAGGTGAATCAGTGTTTTTCTGTCAAAATCTTGAACAAAAACAGATATGTTTTCAACGAAATAACTTCTAACATCAAAAAAATTGTGTTTCCTTTACCCTGAAGTTTATGATTAAGCTGATTTAGATGTAAAGTAACATCCACCATGAAATACATTTTTTGAATCCACTGATAGTTTGTTAATTCTGGATAGTGAACACCCTTCTTGAGGAAAAATGCTTTGATTTCTGATAATAAGTAAGCAAAATGTTTCAAAACATTTCCCTTGATAACCAAAATGTGCTGAAGATTTGAAACCCTACAATATGGAGATGAAACAGGTAAAAGAGAAAAACCTTTTAACAATCTTTAAAAGCAAGGACAGTGTTCCAGAGAAAAATAGTGATTTCATTGAAAGGAAAAAAAATCTATTGACACTTTAGTGTCTGCTGCAAGAAACCAAATTAAAATACACACAAAAACAAAAATGACACTTTGTTTAAAGCATATGATATATCATAAAGGAATTATGCTAGAGTTCCTAAAATATTTTAAAAATAATTTTTTATTCAAGCATATTTGTTACAAAATTATTCATACTTGAGTTTCAATCATAGAATGTACACCGCCCTTCACCAGTGCACTTTCCCCACCACTAATGTCCCTTGTTTCCTTCCCGTTCACCCTCATCTGCCTATGTCAGGGACAGGCATTTTTCTTTTTTCTCTCTATCTCTCTTTTCCTTTATGACATTGAGGTTTGCAGATTTTCCTTTATGACACCATGGTTTGCAATATTGTGAATTAAAGGGTACCATGCATGCCACTTATCCATTTTCAGCATCTAGTTCTTGTCCAGAGTGATATGTTCCAGCTATCAATATCATAATGTACCTTTATCTATTCTAACTGAATTTACCATTTTTTATGGCAAGCTTCCTATCATGGACTAGTCCTCCTGTCCCTCATTCTTATTTTCTTTAGATATTAGTACCATATTGCCATTTATCATTCTTTATGCCACAAATGATATTCTGTATCTACCACCTCTCCTTCTGACTCATTTCACTCAGAATAATAATCTGATGTGTTGATGTATGTAGAGATGATGCACTGTGCATGGTTCAGTGTTTTTGTGTAGTCACAAAAAGCAGAAGTTGCACACCCGTACATTGTATCCACTCATTGTATGATTGACTGGATTCAAAAAATCTTACTGCTGAACTAAACTCTGTGACAGATGACACAGTAAAGATAATTTGTGAAATTCACAATTGTGATCAAATCCAGGCTATTCACCACCCAGGGTGAGAGTATGGATGCCCACTACTAGCACCTTCTCCATGAAGAAGTGACAGTGGCTGTTCAGAGGAAGGGTGCTCCTCTCGGCCTGTTGGCGAGAGGAAGAAGTAGTGCAGTTCCTGTGAGAGCAGAACTCTGATATGTACAACCCCAGTGGACAACAAATGGGTAGCTAAGCTTGTGTATTTGGCAGACATGGTTCATTTTCCTCTATGAATTTATATTTCTCTACAGGGGAGTTTCACAGTAGTTTTTTACAGTGAGACCATAAGATGGATGTGTTCAAAAAAGAATCTGATTCTGGAATAGCTGTGTCTAAGAAGGAGATATTAAAATGTTTCCACTTCTGCAAAAAATTTCTGATTGGCACTTATTTATTATGCAGAAGTCATAAATCAATATGAAAAACAGCATTTAAGGGCATTAGTTCACAACCTTTAATCATGAGTACTCTGAACACGAGAATCCACGGAAAAGAAAACTCTGGGTTGAGAATCCCTTCATGGAAGATGCCCACTCTTGTGCAAGTAAAATATGTGTTTTAAGATCACTCCAGGCACTGTATTCCTAAACCCCACCCAACCTGGTCAGAAGAAGCAGGGTAGCAGAAGAAATAATAAACCAAGCTAGCCAGGAAAGGATGATCATGGAGTCCATGGCTTTTTACCTTGGTGACTCTCTGCCTGGCAGCCAGGAGGCTTCAGGTCAAGAGAGAGAGAACAAAAAGTACATATTCAGTGAACTTATTTAATATCAAAGGAAGAGGTTTAAGAAAGGATGACGTTGGGGGAACACCTTTGTTTAGGGTGATACTGGGTATAATCTTACACTCTTGGAGCACACCTCAGGGGCTGCACACAGGGCGCAACACTGACAGAGCCTGGGAGCTGAGTTCCTAATTCCTGGAGAAGCCGTCACACAGAGAGCCAATTAAAAGTGTAAAGAGCCACATGTGGCTCACGAGCTGCAGGTTGCCGACCACTGATCTAGACTGACTGAAGTCAGGAAGATGCACTTTAAGTTTCAATTTGACTGACTTTCCATTACATCTTTTTTATAGTGGCTACTGGATTCTGTCATTTCAGGGACCTGTAACATAATAGATATTTAGAGGAAGAGAGCTTGAAAAACCCCAAGATAGTAAATCACGGGCTTTTTAAAAAATTATTTCCTCTCAGCAGTGACAACAAAACTTCAGTGGTTTCCTGTCTGACTCAGATCATAAGTCTTGGTTCATCAGCAAGAAACGTTTAAATGTGTAAAAAGTATCAAAATTTTGTTGTCATAGATTTAAAATAAACATATGTGCATTGGTCATTTTATTTCTTGTTCATTTCTAAATTGAGTTTCAGCCATGCTGTGTCCATCCATCACCAGTGTTACCTTCCCACAATCACCAGTCCCACAATTTTACCCCCAACTCTCAGCTCAATCTCAGCTTGCCTCTATGCTCTATTTCCCTCTGTCTCTCTCTTTTTCTTGCATGCACACTATGGTCCTCTTTTTGTCTCTCTTCCTATTTTTACTTTTAGGCACAGTGGTTTTGCACTACTGTTTCTGAAAAGTTATTAACCAATTAACTCTTGTCTAGAGTGATTAATCAAAAATATGATTGTCATAATGTTCCTTTCTCTGTTCTCTAATTGCACTCCCCTCTCTTACCATTTTTGGCAAGCTTCTTACTATGGGCCAGTTCTCTTGTTCTTTATTACTATTGCCTTTAAGTGTTATTATCATGCAATATTTTTTTGGTTTTTTTTTTTGGGGGGGGGCCACACCTGTTTGATGCTCAGGGGTTACTCCTGGCTAAGCACCTCAGAAATCACCTGGCTTGGGGAGACCCATAATGGGACGCCAGGGGATAGAACGCAGTCGCGATCTTTCCTTGGCTAGCACTTGCAAGTTAGGACCCACCTTTTCTGGCCGCCTGGGCTGGCACCCAGGGAAGGCCTGGAGGCCGGGGTCAGGAGAGGGGACGGCTGGGGGCCTACCAATGCTCCCAGTACCCCCAAGCTAGGCAAAAGGCCTTCTACCTGGGGTCTCCCCAGACCTTATGCCAACTAGAGCTAGCCTCTGGATCAAGAAAAGATTCGGTAGAGCACTTTGAAGCCCAGGATCTAACAGCCCTCCTCCCTGTGCCCTTCCCACCCTCGGGCTGGGGGAAAGGGCGGGGAAAGCTTGGGCAGCCCCTCCAGCAGGGACCAACAGACACCCCACCTTTTCTGGCCGCCTGGGCTGGCACCCAGGAAAGGCTTGGAGGCCGGGGCAGGAGAAGGGACGACTGGGGGCCTCCTACCAAGGCTTCCAGCACCCCCAAGCTAGGGAGAAGGCCTTTGACCCTGGGGTCTCCCCAGACCCCAATGCTGACTAGAGCTAGCCTCCAGATCCAGAAAGCCTTATTTTGTTAATTCTTTTTTTTTAAATATAATTTTTATTTTGATCATAGTGGCTTACATACTGTTGACCATAATATTTTTAGGTACATATTTACATAAATTCAGGGGGGGGAATTCCCATCTCCCAAATTGTTCCCTCCCTACCCCTCCGTTTTTGTCCTACCTCCCATTTCCCTCTACCCTCACCCCCAGGGCGGCTAGAATATGTGGTCCCCTCTATATCTAAACCTACTACTTAGTTGTCTTTGCATCAGTTTGGTCTTATTAAAAGACAAAAACCTCCTTAAATGTACAATCTGGTCACCCAAGTCTTTTGCTGTGAAATGTTCTTTTAAGTAAGCCCAGGGAGAGAATACTGGAGTTAAGAGCTCATGCTTGTATAGGTGGGAGCCCAGTTTAATCTCTGGCATCACATGGCTCCTTAGGTATAGCCTTGTTAAATGCAAAGCACTGGGATGGACCTGACGGTTCTTGGGACTTTAAGACCCATGCTCTTGTGCCCTCACTTTAATCAATCTAGTCCAGATGGCAAGTTTCTCTAGAACTAACCATGAATAGGCCTGTGAGCTGGGTGTGAGTTTTACTTGAAAGACTTCAGCAAAAGTAAATAGACTAAAAATTAAAATTCTAGAGACTGGAAGATAATTACAGTGGCAAAGATACTTGCCTTGCATCTTTGCAGTTGGCTGACTGGATTCAATTATCAACACCCCATAAAGTGCCCCTGAGCCCCATTCAGGTTCTATTCCTAAAAGCAGAAATAGATTAAAAAGTAGAACCACCAGATATGATACACAAACTACTTATTTAAAATTCTACTTAGGAAAAGGTTTGTGATTTTGTCACTAGTTGTATTCCCAGAGGGACTCAGAACACAATTTATCCCTTAGTCTCTAAAATCTTTTATTTTGACCTTTTATTTTCACAGTGAATGAACCACATCAAGTTTTATTGACTTTGAGAACTAAGTGTTCTACTTGACAATTGGATGTTTCTTTCATTTTCAATATCAGAAACATACAATATATCTTTAGCACAGAGCTATGGAGCAATAACACAATGGGGTGGTGTTTTGCCTTACATGTGTCTGATCTGGGTTCAATGCTCAGCATTCCATATGTTCCCCCAAAATCTTTCAGGAGCAATTTTCGAGCACAGAGGCAGGAGTAAACCTTGAATGCTGTCAAGTGTATCCCCAAAATAAAAATAGAAGTACTGTCTTCAATCAATACGCATTTTTTTTCTAGACAGAACAGATTTTGTGGTTAATTTTCTCATTTTTCAGATTCAGTCTGTTATCTTTAATAACTGAATAAATTCACAAATAAATGCTTGCCTGCTGAATAAGTGATCTCTTCTGCTAACTTATTTCCTTCAGCAGCATTATTTCTATGTGATGTCATGGGAAAGAACATGGCAATGGTACAGGTAGACAAGACTTAATTACCAGTTATTTACCAACTTTGAGTTTCATCAATATTCCCAAGTTCAAATGGGATTATAAAATCAATCTCAGAACATTATTTTGGAAATTGAATGATATAAGTTAAAGTTTCGTCCTCTCAAGATTGAATAGCTCAGAATGGCCTGTTTGAAGTTCCTCTAAATTTTTGAATTAGACTAATAAAAATACATCTTCTTTTTAGATGATTTTCATGAACAATATACTGAGGTTTATGAATCTACAAAAAATGTCATGTGTTTATGGGTCTTGGTAAAGAGATTCATAGACTAGTAACATTTTTATTCTATGGGTTGATTGTGCAAGAACAATTAAAAATAGACTCACTACAATGGAAATCATTATATTCACTGAAGAGAGATAATATACTTAAAAGTTAGGGATGAAAAAACTCCCCAATAAGTTGCTTCCCTTTCCACAGCAGAATTTTAGAAAGCATATGATTATCTGTCTTTCTCGATTGCCAGACCTCTCCTCCAAATTTTGTTAGCACTCTCTACTTAAATAAATCCCTCCCAGTAGTTCTCTTACTTTTAATACATTTGTGACCTTGTTTACCTACTTAACTCCACGTACATTATGTACATTTTTATTGACTTTGGACCTGCAGAACTCTTCCTATTTGAGTCTATTCATCATAGACTTAAAAGCAGATTCTCAACCTTCCCTGCTGTTGCCAGGTTTATAAAAATATGCAGACTGCTATAATTGGCTCTATCTTTCACAATCCCTTTCCTTCTGTATTCATGTATTGCTGGTTCCAGACAGGCTAAAGCATTGCCTTACAGGAATGGATAGCAAAAAGTAGATCTTAATAGAAAAAATGTTTCAGAAATATTGAATAGTTTATTTTCTTTCAGAACTTTATGAAGTTGCATACTACTTCTGGGTTATAGGCCTAAGCTACCATTTCTGAGACTGCTTCCTTTCTGTTCAGATAATGAAAGAACATATATTTGAAAAACCTTGACAGTTGGGGTGGACTTTCTTCAGGAAAGTAATGTTTCAGAGAATGGAGCCACAATATACTGTTCTCAAGTATTACAGTGGTCACAAATTATGGGACTTGAAGAACCTCTATGGGATGCCAGACCAAATATAGATTATCCACTTGAAAGACCAGTGATCTTACACATTGTACTATCTCTCCAAATCTTTAGTTTTGTTTGTCTGTTTGTTTTTGGGTCACACCTGGCAGCGCTCAGGGGTCTATCCTGGCTCTATGCTCAGAAAATCACTCCTGGCAGGCTCAGGGAACCATATGGATGCCGGGATTTGAACCCACTGTCCTTATGCATCCAAGGCAAACGCTCACCTCCATGCTATCTCTCTGGCCCCCCAAATCTTTACTTTTTAATATTTTTTAAAATATAGTTCTATTTAGGCATCATAGTTTATAGTATAGTATTGATATCTATTATTCTCTACATATGTTACTTTAAATCAGAAGATATTAATTTTTAAAATAGTTCTATATGTGAGACTGTTGAGCTTATAATGTTTTTGTATAACATTCAAAAGAGGATCAGTTAAACATAGTAATGATTTTTTATGGTCCTAAGATATTAGTGTTCTCTAAAATAATTTAAAATAGATTGTTAGTTTTGTCTTTTTATTCACAAGCAAAGGAATATTGTAAAATATGTAGATGCTTTGGGGATCCAGTTTTATGTAAAACTTTTTAAAATAGGGCCAAAGATAGAGTTTAGCAATAGAGCATTGCTTGTACAAGGCCGTGAGTCCAACTTTTAGCACTGTAAAAAAAATGGAAAAATTTGGGCCGGAGTCATAGCACAGCAGTAGGGCATTTATCTTGCACATGGCATATCCAGGATGAATCATTCCCTACATTCCATATGGTTCCCCAAGCCAGGAGTGAATTTTGAGTCCATAATGAGGAGTAATCCCTGAGTGTCACCTGGTGTGGCCCAAAAAGAAAAAAAATTGAAAAATTGATTAAATGTATATTGATATGACTGCAGGACAATCATTTGATAGAGCTTATGAAATAACATATGAATGGGTATAGAAATTATACTGTATTAGATATTTGCAAATTAATTGAAGATGAGAGTATGTATGTACATGAGGAGAAAACATGAACCAGTATGATGACATCTAATTTTTTAAAAGATATTGGTTTAGAAATGATTTATTATATTATTAAAAATTGAGTGGCATAAGTTTTATAGTTTCATATTTGCATTACTATCCACAGCTACAAAAGTTCTAGTGATCAAAAACTGTATTTAACATGGCTCTGTTTTCTGATTGGCACATTATAATATATGATTCTAAGTTCTATTATATAAAAAATTAACCAACTCTACTAAGGATAGTAAATGTACAATTTTATGTCATTTTTAGAGACTTCTAACTCTTTTAGTTGTTGTTGATGTTTTTGGTCTTTTAAAGCTTTTTGTTTTTGTTTTTATGAGCCACACCCAGTGTCACTCAAGGGGCACTCCTGGCTCTGTGCTCAGAAATTACTCCTGGCTCAGGGGACTATATGGGAGGACAGGGATGGAACCCTCTTCTGTCCTGGGCTGCCTCATGCAAGGCAAACACTCTACCACTATGCTACTACTCCAGCCCATTCTCTTTATTATTTTACCTTTGATAGTAGCAACAGTTTAGCTAAGGGTTTAACCAAGAAATCAGAGGGGATATCAAACACTTTTATACATTTTTTCCTTAAAATAACCCCGCTTTAATATTTTAATCTTCTGTTCCTCTCTAACTTTATTGCCTATTCCATTTAAGCTCAACTACATATCAGATCTGTTACACAGAATAGTGCATACTTTTATATTAAAGAAATCTGTTATATCTGTTTCTTAGATTTAATTTATGAGACAAAACCTCCGAAAGCCAAAGTCTGACTTTTTTGTTTTATGACTCAAATCTATTCTGTTAATAGAATAATATTTTCTGTTTTCAGCCTTTCAAACTGTTGTCTCTCTACCTCCTATGTTCGGACTGAAGTGTAATTCATTCTAGAATTATGAATTGTTACTTCTATCTCAAATTGTTCAACTTCAAGCTTTCTACCTGTCATTCTAGAATTAGAACTATGAATTGTTATTTCTAGATTGAGTCACACCATTAAATCTAAAATAATTTTCTTCTCACTCAAACTGTGGCTCCTAAGATGAACAATGGGTATTACTGTGATTGGATACTGTCTAAGCCATCATATTGTCAGTTGGCCAATTTTAATTATTGAGGTGCCTCTGACTGAAAGAGAGAGAATCATAGTATGTATTTTTAACTATGAAAATTTTTATTTGGTAGCAAATCCATTTTTGAACTTGGTAAATATAGGAGTTTCTTTATTATATAATAGTTCAAAGAACTCAAATCACAATTTCATGACATTTTCTTTCTCAAAGCTTCCATGTATTCATGTTTTGCCCTACTTCTAGTTTAGATTATGATATTGCCCTTCTCAATTCTACATTACTATAACTTGTAATGCTAACTTTCCCTTATTGTCAGATAATGTATTGTTTTTGTTTGGGGACGAGTCCTAGTTATGTTTAGTGCTTACTTCTGGGTCTGTCATCAGGGATCACTTCTGACAGTGCTCAAAGGATTATACATACTGCCAGGAATCATATCTTAATTGGCTGTGTGCCAGACAAGAGCTTTTCTATCTCTCTGGTCCCAGCTTAATTATCTTTTATCAAATATAATGAGAAAAATATGAGTAGCAAAACCAGATATTAATCTCAATAAATGTGGCACTTTGAGCTGTGAAGAATTAAATTGTTTTTGATGGAATAGATAAGACATTAATTATACATTGATATAATATTTAGGGGACAATTTATTGAATGGATGCATCCACAAAGATTTTTATTTTGGTTTTTTACTTTCAAGTCATTCTTCAATGGGGATATATACAAAGCTACTAGTTATATATGAATATTTCACTTTGACCATTTTCATGCTGAGGTAGCTGAGGAGAGGGGGTGGGGCAAAAATAATATAATTATCAAAAGTATTTGAATTTTGGGACTGGGGAAATTATACAGTAGTAGATCACTGGCTTTTAGAATCCTGGATGTTATTGTATCACATACAAGCACACACATACCCTCACTATTTTCTGTTTCATTTTGTTTTTCTTTTGGGCCACACCTAGCAGGGCTTAGGAGCTACTCCTGGCTTTACACTCAGAAATTGTTCTTGGCAGGCTCGGGGGACCATATGGGATGCTGGGATTTGAACCACTGTCCTTCTGCATGCGAGGCAGACACCTTAACTCCATGCTATTCTCCGGCACCCACCTCACTATAAAATAATAAATAATAAAATAATTATTTTATAGATATATTATTTAGTTTTGAGTAGTGTGACGAACAGCCCTTGTATTAGTGCTCTTAGGTAAAAATGCAGTCTTAAAAAATGTGGATATTCTCTTTTTTTTTTCCAACTCAGATACAGAGCAATGGTTGCTTTTAAAGGAACTGCCATAAAACCAAGGAAAAAGTCACATTTCAAGAATGGTGGGAGAATGTACACTTCAATAACTTTCCACTTAAAATTTATTACTTTGCAGTTTAGCTTATGTTAATAATATTTTATTGTAATTCAGGCTGTATATTGTGGTTTGCAACTGATTTCCCCAATTACCTAAGGTTTTTTTTTTGTTTTGTTGAAGGTTTTTATACTGTGTACAAATAAAAGTTTTAGTGTGAGATAGCCGATTTTAAAACTTTTTTGTTGTTGACATATTGTAACAGTGACAATGAAAAGGTATTTTCTATCATTAATCACAAGTGAATATCAAATCAATCCCTCAATGACATGTCACTTCTCAATGTTAAGATGTCTACTATCATAAATAACAAAGATAATACATACTTTCAAGGATGTAGAGAAAATAAACCTTTGAATCTACTTAGTAGGAGTGTGCTGATACATAATGAAAACTACTATGAAAGACATCCAATAAATAAACTCATAAATTTATACATTACTACAATATTAATTACAATAGCCAATATATAAATATTCTGTGTTCATAAATGGATGAATAAATAGTATGAAGTCAGGGGTAACACCTGAATATCACCTTTTTATCAAAATTTAGTTGAGGATATTTGCATCTATGTTCATATGGGATATTGTTCTGTAATTGTCTTTTTGGGGCAGCATCTCTTTCTGGTTTTGGTATCAAGGTGATATTAGCTTCATAAAAACTATTTGGAAGTTTTTTTCTTTGGGGTTTTGGGTCACACCTGGTGATGGTCAGAGGTTACTCCTGGCTATGTAATCAGAAAACGCTCCTAGCTTGGGGGACCATATGGGATGCCAGGGATCGAACCACGGTCCATCCTAGGCTAGTGCAGGCAAAGCAGACGCCTTACCACTCTGCACTTCTGCTCTGGCCCCAATTCTGTCATTTGTGACAGTATGGTTAATCTTAGAAAAGATCATGTTAAAATAATACCAGAAAGAAAAAAAATACTGCTTGGTGCTGCTAATAAGTGAAAGATAATACAATCAGTAGAATTCATAGAAATAGAGTAGAAGAGTGGTTGCCAGTTTCTAGGAAGAATGCGAGAGGATTGAGGGCAAGGGTAAAATAGTTAGATCACCATTGGTTTTAGATTATAAGGAGAAGGGGAAAAGAAAGAAGAAGCTGGGGGAGGGAAGGATATATGGTAAGTGACAAAAAGTAATGGACCAGAAGGTCTAACAAGAGCTATATAGCAAATATTCTAAACACAGAGTCAACAGTATTGAAAACTATGCATCCAAACTTCAAGCACCAAAGTTCAAAAGGCCCTGTCAAGGTGGTGGGTTGAGACTATGCTGAAAACCAGTGGGAAGGAGCCTGAGAAACTTTGTAAATGAAGAAGACACTTCAACTTGCCAGTGGGATTGATTCTGGAACATGTATATCTAAAATCCAACTTTGTAAATCATAACATTTTATAAAATACAATTTTAAAATGGTACATACTACTTTTTTTTCTTTAGGCACTGTCGTTTGCAAAAATGTTACTGAACCTGTATCATGGCAGTTCTTGTCCAGAAAGATTATTTCTAACTATTATTGTCATAGTGTTCCTTTCTCTGCCTTAACTGCACCTTGCCCTTCTTTATGACAAGCTTTCTACCATGACCAGTGCTTCTGGCTGGAGAGACAGATAGAAAGCGAGAGAGAGGAAGAAAGAAAGAGAGAATAAATGCCTGCCATGTGGCAGGCTGGAGCCTGGGGGAAGAAATAGGCACTGGAAGGACATGGAGGACATTTGAGATGGAAAGGTGCACTGGTGAAAAGATGGATCTCAAAATATTATACCTCTAAAACTCAATCACAATCAACTGTGCATCTCACAATTATCCAATTAAAATTATTAAAGAAAGCATTTTTTGTTTTGTTTTGTTTTGGTTTTGGTTTTTCGGGCCACACCCGTTTGATGCTTAGGGGTTACTCCTTGCTAAGTGCTCAGAAATTGCCCCTGGGTTGGGGGGATCATACGGGACACGGGGGATTGAACCGCGGTCCTTCCTTCGCTAGCGCTTGCAAGGCAGACACCTTACCTCTAGCCCCAAGAAAGCATTTTTTGAAATAAGGAGGAAAAACATTTTCTACAAATCAAAATGTAAAAATATTCATTTTAGTTATTAGATTAAGCAGATTTAAGGATCTAACATAATGTGATGTTTCCTATAATTATACTTTAGTTATTTTTTTGTTTAAAATATAGAACTTGCTGTTTTACTAAAGAAAATATTGATAGTAGAGAAACCAGTATATGAAATATATATCCACATTATATTTCATTGGGACATTGAATCTAAAACATCACAAGTATGTAAGAAAAAAGTGAAATAAAATTAATGGATTACAATGTGAAGTTCTGCTGCCACCCAGTCCTGACAATCTGTGTTCCATATGTTAGAGTCAGTACCCTTCTCTTCTCAGTAATGACCTGTACAGTGCTCTATAGTGTATGTCTTCTTAAGCTAAGGAAGGAGGAGCACTTATGTATGTATCTTAGGAAAATGAAAACACATGTTTTGGAAAATGTGAGTGAAAATGTTGATAGTAATGCTATTATTGGAGCTAGTTAAACACTAGAGGTAAGTTAAATATCAGTCAATTCACAAATCGAAATTCAAATGTAGAATATTAAAAACATTTAGCAAGGAATTGAAACAAAGTCCCAAAAAATCTGCCATTAAGAAGTTGGCCACCATACCCCCAGATATAGTATGTTGCTTTTGTAGGAAACACCTGGAAATCAATAGAGAACAAATAGAAATTGACTTCTAGATTGTGAAGGGTTGTGAAGAGAAAAGGTAGATAAGGCATGAGAAAATTGGTTGTGACAGGAGAGAGATTTGATGAAAGCATTCCCAATGTTGAATATGAACCCTAGAATCTTTATGTAGAATACGCAAAAGATCTTATCTGTAGGCTATTCAGGACACATTATTCTGTATCAAAAGCTAACATTTATGAATATATGTCTCATGGGTCCACTACATTTTTCTTTTTTAACTTTGTGCTTTATTTTTCAACAGAACTTTATATAATAGACATTACATCAGCCCTATTTTCATGATGAAAAACTGAGTGTCTTTGTTTAATGTGACAAATCTTGGAGAAAGCTGAACAGAGACACTTGACTTCACTGCCTGAACCTCAGCCACAAAACCTTTGCTCTTTGAATTTTTATTTTTTGTTTTGATGAAATGTAATGTTTGGGGATTGATTTTGTGAACTGCCCTTGTGTGTATGATGAAGTCTTTCTGCCACCACTTTAGTGCTTTGGGAGAAATAGTTCTTTTCTTACAAACTGATATTTACTTCTAAAATAATATGATTAAGTAGTTCTATAAAAATCTTTTATGATATTTGGAGGAGGCCATTAGGAAACAAGCAAATGATTGTCTTTTGGCCACTTGCCCCTAACCTGAAGGATCAATTCTTTCTCTTAAACACATTTACTGTGACATGTTTATGGTGAAGTTTTTTTATTGATGAAGATGTTGTTGTTTTTGTTGTTAAAGAGAAAATGCCACTAAGAGTTATCATGGATTTTTGTTTTCTCTCTCTTTGATGGTTCTTTGAAAATGATATAGTAGAACAGAATTTTAGATCTGCTGAAATGTCAGCCAGATTGCCTTTTAAAATTTATCTGTGGTTTAGATAATATAGATTGTAAAAGTAAAGCACTGAAATTATATTTTGGTAGTTAGGTTCAAATCCAAAAGTGGTATTAAAGATAAGATAGTTTAGGGAATGCATCAGTGGCTAAAAGTGTCTGCCTTGCAAGCGTGAGTCCATAAGTTCACTTCTTGTTGCCATTGAATACTGGTATCTCTGGTACCACCATAGGCTATTCAGTCTCTATTGCATATTTAGTCTAAACATTACAACTGAAAATAGTGTGTGACCTTTCAAAATAGCAACAACTAGAGGTACAGAAACACTCTGCCTTGGAATACTACTCTTTGAGCCAAAATGTAGATACCAGCAACAACCCAGGTAAAGCATTACAACCAGAATGTGCACAGGTGCCATAACCAAATGAGTATAATTACTTGTAAGCATACATATAAGTTCTGCAAATTGGTGTGAAACCCCCAGCAAATACCACAACCAAAGGTTCAAACTTCAACAAGATAGCAACAGCAATGGAAGGAAAGGAAGGGGAAAAATTTAAACTGAGAAATGAATCTTCTTCATCATTAAAAGAGAAATTAGACCATGTACCTAACAGTGCTATCTATTATTACTATTGAGAGTCAATAATTAAGACATGTGATTATATCTATATTCCAAGTTGAAAACCCTGTGTGGTTTTTTAGTGTGTTTTCTATAGTGCTCCCATTGAAATTGTATGTAAAGTCAAATTATTTGCCTTAAGAAAACTTTGGGCCAGAGTGATAGTATAATAGAGCAGAGATGATGTTGCTTGCTTTGCATGAAGCTGAACAGGTTGGAACCCTGTTGGCCCAAGTTTTATATATATATATAAATGTCAGTCAAACCCAGTGTGAAGAGTTAGCATCTTCTTATAAATGTAACCGAAAGGAGCTTATTTTTCATCAGTTAATCTTCCTGAAACCATCATGACACCACCAATTTCTCAAGTCATTGAGGTCCGCCAAGCATGCCAGGAGTGATTGTTGAGCACAGAGCTAGGAGTATGTCCTGAACATCATACCTACTGGTATGGCCCCAAACAGCAAAAATAAAGTTCTATTATGAGATTGTGGGGGACCATAAGATTTTAATCAATAGAATTATTATTAAAGAAACATGAGTGTGTTAAAATAAGAAATCTAATAAGTGTTTTAAGAAAAATGAAAGACACCCTTGTAATAATAATTTTCAGACACAAAAGAGAAAAGAGCTGGAAGTTCCAGCTCACCTCAGGAAGCTCACCACAAAGAGTGATGAGTTTAGTTAGAGAAATAACTACATTTTGAACTGTCCTAATATTGAGAATGTATGAGGGAAATGTAGAGCCTGTTTAGGGTACAGGCGGGGGTTGGGTGGGGGAGGAGGGTGATTTGGGACTTGGGTGATGGGAATGTTGCACTGGTGATGGGTGGTGTTCCTTTTATGACTGAAACCCAAACACAATCATGTATGTAATCAAGGTGTTTAAATAAAAAAAAAAATTAAAAAAAAAAATAAATAAATAAAATAAAATTTAGTGGGAAAAAAAAAAAAAAAAAAAAAAAACAATTGTAGTAGAATGCCTGTCTTGAATACAGGCAAGGGATGGAAAGGGGGAAGGGGGGTAATGTTACACTGGTGAAGGGGGGGTGTTCTGGTTATGACTGCAACCCAAATATGATCATGTTACTTAAAAAATACATTAAAAAAAAAGAATGAATGAGGGAACTGGAAAACCTGTAGAGTACAGGTGGGGGGGGGGTGGGATGGAAGGAGATTTGGGACATTGGTGGTGGGAATGTTGCACTGGTGAAGGGGCTGTTCTTTACATGACTGAAACCTAATCACAATCATATTTGTAATCAAGATGTTTAAATAAATAAAAACATTAAAAAAAAAAAAAAAAAAAAAGAAATCTAATAAGTTAATAAGAGTGAATTTTTAATGTTTTAATGTGCAGTTAATGATCAGGGATTCACAAAGCATGGTCAGGAAAGGTTTCTGTATAAAGATCACATTTGAAAAAAGATGAAGTGAAGAGAAAGAAATAACATAGAGTAAAAAAAGAATATTCAAAAGCAATGAACAACATGTGTAAAGATTATGAGCAATAAAGAATATGTGTTGAAGGACTCCATGAGAGATCATTGAGTCTGTGCTACCACCAAATTATTTTTATTAATAACTTTTATTTTGGCTAAAATAGATAACAAATCATTCACAGTAGTATTTTTAGGTACATAATGACATTGAACCAGGGGAATTCCCACCACCAATGTTGTCCTCCCTCCACCCTTATTTCCAGCATGCATCTCATATCGCCCTTCCTTTGCCCCCACCCCCAGGCTGCTAGTATAAGTGGTCCCTTCTGTTTTAAGAGAGTGAAGAATATAAACAATTTGGAATTGTATTTAAAATAAATAAATAAAAAGCTTTGTATGTTTCATATAATAATATAATCAAACATATGTTTAAGAAACACTTTTGGAGTGTCCCAGAGAAGAAAATATAGGTTTAGGTGCTTAATTTGCATAATTGATCCTAGCACATTCCTAGCATCACATGTGACCTCTACACATCACCTGGAATAATTTTAAAGTACAAAAAGCTTTTTTGGGGTAAATTGAATTAAATAATAAATAAGGGCAGATAGAAAGCTATTTAAATATGACAGACAAGTGAATATTTACTAATGAGATACTTAGAGATTGATAGAGGAATTATAATAAACATTTTCTTTATTTTAAATGAAGAATACAATGTTTTTTAGGGTTGGATAGTGTAAAGAAAATAAACAATTAAGAGGACAACATCATTATTAGAAAGACAATTTGTGCCTTGAGATAGTCGATAGTGTCATTTTGGTGACAGGGAAGAGTAAGTGTAGAATAAAGAGCTACTTTTGGACATTTTTAAGAGAGAACTCATTCTTCATATTTGGGTTGACTTAGATTTATATAAAAAAAACTTGGAGTACAGAGAAGTCTAAACTTGAACCATAACATAAAAATAGAGAAGTTGAACTTTTGTAGGAAATTCATAAGGGAAGATCTATTCTTCTAACAACTTACCAGAATCCCTAGAGAATTTCTGTTAATGTACTTACAGAGTCTTCTCTGTCTGATAATGACATGAGGATTTATGTAACTTCCTAATGGGCTTGAAACACATTGCATTTAGAGATCAGGTAAGTCAGATTTGTTGTTCCTGGCTCAACTTTTCTTAGAATTAATAGGTTTGAATTAATATATTATGACTAGAAATGTTAGTGGTCTCCTGAATCATTTGGTTTATGTTTGCTAGTATATAATGCTATTAAACTACAGGATGCATATTTTCTGCCAAATTAATGTATACTTTTCTCATACACACTTCACTATATATGATGAAGCTCTTGTTTTTGCTGTTGATTGAAGAGCTACTACTGTGTATTATACATTGTTATTTGTGTGGAAGCTGGCATCCATCACAGCACTGAGTTGATTCACCCAGGAGTACAAACATCTACTATATATCTAAGCAAATATTAATAAAAATGTGGTACATGCTATATTGTTGAAGATAGAGACTGATAAACTTCTAAAGGTTAGGAAAATGCTTCTTAAAAGAGTTGATATTTAAGTTTAATCTTGAAGTATGGGCTAAGGTTTCTCTGAAGACAAGACAGAAAAGAGTACTTTATGGAAGAGATATGCAAATGAAAAATAAAACAACCTGAGAATTCATGTGACACATTCAAATGTTGATATAGCACATAAAGAAAGCCTGTTATCAACATATTGTCAATATCTGATGAGTGAGTATATGAAACGAGATCAATAATTTTACCAACAAAATAATTTACTTGATTCCAATTTATGAATGAAGGAAGTAAAAAACCTTTAGTATTCAAATTATATATAGTAAGATTTGGTCTATGGTAAGTATTGCACAAAAAAATGCAAGATAAATAAAGAAATAGTCTAGTGTTTCATAAATGAATGTCTGTGTTTGGAAAGAATAATCAAAAGGAGAGACATAGTGAAAAGAAGGGAGTATTAGAGATTTTTAGAAAATGTATTTCCCATTTCCTTTTCCTTTATTGTTCTTGTAGTGCCCCAGAGATTGCACAGTATATGGATTCTTGCAAAACCCGGAACTACATTCAGCAGCATTAGTTGGTACCAGGAATAAAATTTTCAGTCTCATGCCTGAAAAGCAGGTATTCTTTCAATGAGCCACATCTCAGGACTCTAAAAATATTTTTAAAAGCATCTTAAGAGAAATGAACATTCAAGGAAATTGCTCTGTACAAAAGGATTACACTTGGGAAGAAAAAATCATACTTGAATATTGGTGTGAGCCAAAGAAAGAGAAATAAAAATTCAAAATTTACATCAAGACATTAAAATGAAGGGATTTATTAAGTAAAGATAAGGACTACAAAGTCTTACATGGTGAGCCAAAGAGAAGTTGATGAAACAGAGAAAAAAGCAAAGTCAATTTTTAAACATGGAGTTGTGAAGAAAATTAGAAATTCATTCAACTTCATTGGAATGCCTGTTTCAAGTTTGGCTTTCTTTGCTCTCTGGAGCAAGCACTTAATGTCTTAAGAATATATTTAAGCTTGGCTAGAAGTGATGTACAATGAATGGCTCAGAGTTAGTTCTTTTCAAAATCAACATAAGAATTGAAGAGTAGTTCAGACACTCCAGAAGATAGAGCCTTGTTTCTTAACATTCATTTGTCAAAAGTAATCATTCTCTCAAGATAGGGGTGTCCTTGTTCAATGACAACATTGATTATGTTTGAGGAGGAAGTGATAGAACTATTCAGTCTTTAGGGACATCACGTTTTGGTTGAAAACCACTCATGTAAAATATTTTAGGGGAAGTCAGTTAAATTCGTGCCATACTAAATTGGAAATTATTCCTTTTCTCTCTTTAAATTATTACAGAAAACATTTTGTAAACCCATAAACTGGCACAATGAATGTTATCACTCTGTTTTCTAGTAAAGTACAATAATTTAAATCCTGGAATTTATATAGCCTGAATTTGTTATCAAGAATAACTACAATATTTTAATTTCTGGAATACATATTATCGGAACTCTATAGCAACACATATTATCTAGCATCCTTACACCTTTTATTTCTATGTATTCTTTACAGATAATGTCTTAAGAGTATAATATACATATATACATATATGCAAATGTGCACTTGATTGCTGGCAGTAGTGAGCCCTGAATGCAGAGCCAGAAATAAACCTCACCTGAGTATGGTCTAAACTTCTTACCCCAAAATAAAAAGATAAATTTTATATTCTATTTATAAAGAAGTTTTAGGAATTCCTCTATAGCATATTCATGTTTATATTTTTATAAATTTTATATTTATAAATTTATAAAAATATGGCTTCTTCAGTTGTATTTGTTATTCTATGACTTGTAACTTTATATATTATTTGGCTTTCAAAATATTTATATATATATACATACTAGAACAAAGCTGAACATTAAGTTATCTAAGAAATTATTTAAAATAATTATATAGTAATAGACAAAGGAAGCATACTTTTGCTCAGATAGTATAGATGTAATGTTTTCAGTTTTTCCAGAGTGAAGAAGAAAAATGTGCCAATGTTAGCTATTGAAATGATACTTGAAAGACCAGAGAGAACATACAGTGAGTGGGTAAGGCATTAGCCTTGTTTGTGATGATCCTGATTTGATCCTGGCACTCTATGTAATCCTATTGACTCAAGAACCACTAGGAATCATCTCAGAGCCCAGAGCCAGGAATAAATCTTAAGAACAGACAGTCATGGCTGCAATTCGAAGCTCCTCTTTTCTAACCCAAACTCCATTAAAATTTCATAATAAGCCTTGAGCTCAACAGTTTTTATTTATATTCTGACAGACATGAAACAAAAAACAAGCCTACACTATCAATGTTGTACCACATGTATCCAGTCTTCTCTCTCAAATATTAGTGATATTGAAAATGCAGCTTCCTCCTTCCATTTGTTTTGCTCCTATATTTTTTACCTGTATGTTTTGTTGTTAAATATTTCTCTTTCTTCCTTAATGTTGGAGAAAAAAACTCATTTTTTTAAAATTCCTGAGCACCAATGGGTATGACCAAAAATTCATTATGTATCTTTTGTATCCTTTTTTAAATTAATATCTATATTTAAACACCCTGATTATAAATGATTATTGTTGAGTTTCAGTCATGTCAAGAACACTACCCTTTACCAATGCAGTATTATTAAAAATTTTTTTTTGGGGGGGGTCAAAACCGGCAGCGCTCAGGGGTTACTCCTGGCCCTACACTCAGAAATCACTCCTGGCAGGCTCGGGGGACCATATGGGATGCCAGGATTCGAACCACCATTCTTCTGCATGCAAGGCAAACACCCTACCTCCATGCTATCTTCCCAGCCCCAGCATTATGTATCTTAAGGCTAGAATTTATTGAAGCCATTTAAGTGGTAGGTCTAGTCTCTGCTAATATGAGACCAATACTATGTATAATTTTGTATAGTATATATACCTGAGAACAAAGGAGGCAGATACTTTCTCTTTAAAAGATCCTATTGTATACATATGACTCTAATTGACTCAAATAAGTAAAAAGTTGGTGAAATTTTTGGCAGCACTTTAATCAACTCATGGCCAAAGTCTTTGGACACACATTTCAGATAGCAATTATACTATAAATTCCATTCAATTCAGCACATATTAATGGAGTATTTACTGTCATCCATTATTCACATATCAGAGTATATAAGGCATGGTGGAAATAGTGTGATAATAGTCAGGAAAGGATTCTAATTATCTCTTGTTCCTTATTATATTGTCTTAATTATTTGAAAAAAATTGTCTAAACTTTCTGACGTTCTAAAGGTTATTGTTATGTTGTTAAGAAAATTTTTGTTCTATACCTAAAGGTACTCAGGGGCTACTTCTGGTTTGGGGTGTTTCTTGTGCTTCTCAGAAGACTTTGTATGCCAAGAATCAAATCCAAGCTTTTAGGGGCTGAAGCAATAATACAGTGGGCAGGGCACTTTCCTTGCATAAAGTTTAGCTGTATTTGAGCATGGGACACTGGGATTATGAGATTTGTCTGTTTCTACCCCAATCTGTATATGCCTTGTTACTTATTGGTTGCAATTATCTTTGAATGTAGCACCTTGGATTGGCGTTGAGACGGGACTTTCTCCCTCAGATTAAAATTCTCTGTTAGAGAGGAAGTCTGCCCTTAAATTTTTGGGTTCTTCCTGGGAGCCAGTGGCTTGTAGCTGTGGCATGCTAAGGGCTAAGGGTAACATGGGAAACTCTTCAAAAGCCTTTCCTCTAAGTGTGTGTGTGTGTGTGTGTGTGTGTGTGTGTGTGTGTGTGTGTGTGTGTGAATTATTTTCTAGACTGCCATCTAATTCCAGACCTAGGTTTTTCCAGTGTTCTGGTGGTATAACCTGAGAACTCAATCCAGTAGCACTCCATATGATCACCAACCCCTTTGGTATCCTCTTAGACCTGAGCCAGGAATAAGACCTGAATATTGCCAGTTATGAACCTCAAACAAAATTGAAAAATAAACCCAGGCCTCCAGCATGCAAAGCATGCACTCAGCCCATGAAGCTAACTCTGCACAGCAATGTTAGAATTTCAGACTCTGAAAGGCCGGTTTTAAATCTCAGCACCATAAGAGATTTTAAAGAGACAGTGGCAAAATATTTAGTATTTTGTGGGTGTTCAAACATATCAATCTGGAATTCACCTAAAAAAATAAATCACTTCTCACTTCATCATTGTATGAAAACTTGAAGTGTTCTTTAGGAAGATGAGTGTTAACCTCAAATAACCGACTTTAAAATTGTTTATTCCAGATTACCTCCTTGTGTTGGATTTTCAAGAAGGGTGCATGCCAGGAAAGTTTTATTCTCCGTTCGGTGTCAATTGAGTGTTACCACTCTTTAAAGCCCTATACTAAACCAAAACTTTACACCTATTGTTATGGCTTTGTAAAGCTACTTGAATTTCTTTATGGTCACCTTTTGATTTAGTGGCAGACTTGTCCCCTGTGGAAGGGCAAAGAAGCATCCCTTTGAAAGGCTCTTTTTTTTTTTTCTGGGGAAATGACCATTTCTTTCTGTTTGAGAAGTGCCAGAAATCCATTCTTATGTTAATTAATATTAGAGTAAGTAGAAAAATATATCAGTTTCTTTCATTTTTTGGATGCTTTTCTAATTTATGTTGCTTATATGAAACAGAACTATTTTATTGAAGCATTCCTGGTATACTACGGAATTTATTTTTAGTATTATATTTTTATGAATATTGTTAAAATTTGAGGATTTGTGTTATCATCTGATGCCTTTGGTCACTGAGATATAATTTTAAATTTAACTTAAATTAAAATATAATTAAAATTATGTGCTGCTGATATTTTTTTTATTTATTTTACTTGGGGAAGCACTTAGTGGCACCAAAGGACACAGAGACTATATGGTGGTGCTAGGGGCCATATGCAAGTGCCAGGTTTAGAATCATTGCTGTAGCCTCAGATACATGCAAAGTAAGTGTCTTAAACTCTGTACTATCCTTCAGCCCAGTCTCTATGTTTAATAGAGAATAATTTGTAAGGAAAAAATATTGATTATTTCAGTACTTTCCCCCTCTTTTCTTCCCTCTCTCTGTCTTTCCTGCCTTTCCTTCCTTATTTCATCCACTGTTGCTTCTCTGAATTCTCTTAATGCTTCATTTTTGTCTTCCACATACTCCTTTCCTTTTATTTCTTCCCTTCTTGCCCTTTCTCCTCCTTCATATTTTATACTTTGTGATGTTCTGTGGTAAATTCTCTTGCCAACATTTCTCTTCTCGTTGTGTTGACATTTTATCTCACCCCATCCTTGTTACTTGTCTCATAATGTGCTGACAATTCTTTCTATTACTCATACTTATCTTTCTCAATATTTGTAGATTGTTATCCTGTTCTCTGGTTGTCACTGAGCCACATAATAGGCATTCATCTTCTTTAATCTAGCTTCATAAATCAAACCTTTCTTTGCTTTCATCATATTGCTCTCCTTTCTTAAATCATTTCCAATTGTCCTCATCATTTTTTGAACTGGAATTCCCTTCAGCTTCATGCAAGAATTAAAGCTTTGTACCTTGTTTGCAAAACTTTATCATTTCTTTATCTGTCCAAACACTTCCTAACAAATCTTTGCAGAGTAGTTCTTTGTTTTGTTTTTGCTTTTTGGGCCACACCCATTGACACCAGAGTTACTCCTGGCTATGCTCTCAGAAATTGTTCCTGGCCTGAGGGGACCGTATAGGATGTTGGGAATCAAACTGCAGACTGTCCTAGGCTAGTGTGTACAAGTCAGGCGCCTTACATCTAGTGCCACCTCTCCAGCCCCACAGTGTAGTTTCTTAGCTGATTTATAATTTTGCAAATTCATGCAGAATAAATGCTTACTGATGTTGTCTGAGGTAAATATTTTCCCCCAAACCAGGAAGCCAGCTAGTACAACTGATTCCATACAATTTGGGACAATTGACTATAGAGTGTCTGCAAATAACTTTCCTGCCATCTACCAGGCAGTGAATCCTACCAACCTTCATTCTCCCCTCCAAAATGAGATGTCTCAAGTGCACAGAGCACTTGCAGCATTGTATGAGTGGCAGGTTTGACATGTTTTACTTGTTTGTTCTACCTTATTTCTATCCTTATGAGGACAATAATATACTAGGTGTTAAAATAATATGAACATTACAGAGGTATGACCAAGTGCAAGGCACTGTTATGATTATTCTTCATCAGATAATTACCCATATTTCAGTTCAACACAACACATTTCCAGAATAATTATTAGACCTGTGAAGCCAGTTTTGTTAAGTCTTTTTCTTTAGCCTTATGAACTGTATCCTAAGTTTTCTAGTATCTGATGGCAATAGTCCCATTAATTCTAGGTTGTCAAATATCCAATCTTAGCCAATGTGCTCTTATATAGAAATCAAAATATTTTTTCACCCTGCCATTAATATGTACTCATCTGGGTTCCATTGTCTTTGAGTTGTGATTATTGGCTTTATGAAAATAGTAAAGTTTATCAGATAAAATAAGATTGTGCAGTGTTTATTAGAAACTTTTGGCTAAAAGTGTAATCATACCATGCCACATGTTTGCAGTGTGTTTAAGTGTTTAGTAGATAATAAAGCTGTATATATCTCTTCTATAAAATGTATATGCTATTTTATTATAATAGTCAGAAATAAATATATATTATCTAATGACTTAAAACATCATACAGGCAAACTAAATTAACTTCACTTGAAAAAAAATGAATAACAATGGAGGTACTTACTTGCAAATATTTTATATTCCTAATCTGTGTTGTTCATTTTTCTTTTTATGCTTACCCTAATGAATAGTACTCTTTTCCAGTGTACTTAATTTTAATATAGTTGCTCCATTTTAAAACTTTCTGGTAATAAAAGCATGAAATTGATTTTGCCATTGACTAGTATGACCCCTTTGCTTCTTTTTAAACTGTCAGAATGACTATATTTCCATGGAAGGAGGAAAATAACTGTGGATCAGACCTTGAACTAATTATTGTATGCATGTAGTTAGGCTTTGTTTCTTCCTATATAGGATGCCAGGACACCTTCAGAATGGAGAAAAACATTGATTTTGCTGGGAATATTGCTGTCTCCTGTGCTCTTGAATTAAACAGATTATGAAGTAATCCAATGATCAGGAAAATTTAGGAGGTAATGGAGTTTAAAATGATTAGAAGTTAGATTACCCTCTTGGAAAACTGAGTAATAGGCAATACCTTGATATATAGAATTTAGGAGAGGGATTGAGAACTTTTAAATAAAACAAGTAAACAAAATATTTGATAACATAGACATTAGAAAAGATTAGACAAGATTTAAAAAAGGTGTAAATTATTAAACTGGACCAATGATCTGAGCAGATCTTCAAACCAAACCCTTTCTATGTGCTAGCATGTGTTTGTCTATTGACTCATTATTCCAGCTAAGATAGGCGATATCTAGACAGTTCCTGCTTCAAATGACTCTCTGTATGAACTTCAGCTTTTCAGAGTTGTAAAAGCAGTATAGAAAACTTACTTGGAATTTTGACTTTTGGTCTTTCCCTAGACTAGGGATGTGCTGCAGTCCCTCTCATGGTGCAGAACAGCGATCACACTCTGAAGCTCCTTGTTCACCCCACTATCACAAGGATAAGCCATTGTTTTCTCACTATTTTCAAGATGCACAAGAAGGCAGAGAAAGAAATAGTCGTGTTACATTATCATCCCCATAAATAATCAATTAATTTTAATTTTAAGCCCAGTGTGATTTTAACAGTATAATTTAATAGACAATCCCATGCACCGATTTTTTTTAATTTTCACTTTTAGGAAAATAATCAATAAATGGCACATATAGTACACATTATTATAATTGGTCAGTGTGATCATTTCACCACACTCTAGATTAATGTAAGTATATTCAGCATGTTTATGGTAGGCAAATCTAAACTGTGGTGTGAAATATACCAGGTATATAAAATTAATTTTCTAGACATGATATATATAAAATTGGGTTTATAGGATGTAAGCCCATTGTGATAGGTGGAACTCTCACATGTGACCACATGACCATAATATTAAACAGTTTGAAGCAACAAAGAATAAACAAGGTTGGTGGGTAGAGGGCTCGCACAGTAACAGGGTTTGCCTTACATGTAACTGACCCAGGTTCAATATCTGGCATCCCATATTTTCTCCCAAATCTTACCAGACATGATCTCTGAGTACAGAAAACCTAAGCCCTGTGTGCTTTAACCCAAAATAAATAAATAAAAACAAAAATAAATTTTGGCACCAAGAACCATTTATGTTGGTATAATTTGTCTATTCCAAGAACAAATGTGAGCCAGTGCAGTATGTGCCAGGACCAATGTGTATAATTTTTCTCACTTAACAAGCACTCTCTTGTAACAGTTCTGTTTTATCATTAAGTCATGAATTATATCTCATTCATCCCAGGTGCTCATAGTGATGATCATATAAGCAATGGTTGGGTTCATTTGTGCTATTTTGATATTTTGAGGAGATGAGATTGAGTTTTCTACATTGCTAAATTCAGGGTTATCTTCTGACTTTATCTGTGCCAAGAGTTCACTTCATGTAATGCTAGTCAGACCACATGTAAGATGTCTGTCTATACAAGGGAGGTGCCTTAAACCTTTTACTAGCTCTTTTGTTCCAGAGTCCATTCATTTCAAAAAGAGGAATTACAGTTTTCTCTATAATTTCTTTGTGTACTAAATAATTTCTTTCTGAAAACTGCATGGTTCCTTACGATTCTGCTGTCCAGAAAATATATGATTGAGAGAAATTTTATTAACCTTGAAACTTTAGAATAATTTCATGAAGGTTCTCTCTATAAACCCTGACAGTTGAACAAAACAAATTCAAGTTCATGTATAAGGTCACAGTCACTAAGAATACATACTAAGGAGGGTTACAGAAACCACAAAGTTTTAGAATGAAAAGGAACAGAGCAAGGTGTAATTTTCTCTTTCACTCTGTGGCACAATGGTAACAAAGTACTTACACAATTCATAAGTCTCCCAAAATATAAAAGTCAATATCTTATGAAATATCTAGAAAAAATGACCTTTAAAAATTCTATTTCAGACTTTGAAAGTCAAGAACTTAAGAGCATAGTGAACCTACCTCTGTTAGCAAATGGAATAAAACTTAGAAGCTCTTTTTTGACTCAAAATGATGCTGTGAACTTCAAAATATTTCAGGTCACAACAAGCAAAGATAGAACATTGTTAAAAGCTAATGGTTATACGAAAGACAAATTTTAGCCATGGGTTTGTATTTCCATAAAAAACAAATTATAAACAAATTGCATTCAGCAAGTTCGTTAGTTTTATACTAAGACTTTTTCCAAGTTTAAATAATAAAATTAAATTAGAATATATTTAAATTAAAGCTGTCTATAAGCATACTATAGCCACTCAGAGTCACAGGATATGTGCATTGACAGAGAAAAATGTACCCTGGTAGACAGCATTTCAAGATGCCACCCAAAGTCCTTGCTCTGTTGTCATAGCTGATAAATTTATTGTGAAATTAGAAGTGTGTAACTTGTGAATAGGCTGACAATAATTAATATAGGATGATAATGATGAAGAAGAACAGTACTGATGGCTGTAGGTGGGGAAGAGAGAGGCAGGAGCCTAATATTTTCTCCATATCTACCTCTGCCAACCTGGGACCAACAGAAAATCTAGGACAAATGAGCCTTCAGTGAACCTTGCTCTTTGCAGAAAAGGAAAGTCAGTCCTAGATCTTGCCCATACCTCTAAGGGTCATTGAATTTCCCTTACAGGAAAAAGGATTTCCAGTAAGATGCAAGCTGTTTCAAATAAACAAGTTTTCTTTAGAAGTTTTGAGGAAGAAGATATGGAAAGAGGAATAAAAAATTAAGGACAGAGGAGGAGAGAAAGAGGAAGAATGAGAGAGAGAGAGAGAGAGAGAGAGAGAGAGAGAGAGAGAGAGAGAGAGAGAGAGAGAGAGAGAGAGAGAGAGAGAGAGAGGAAGAAAGAGAAAAAAAGGTAGGGAAAAAAGGGCTTTCTACATCCCAGCATTAAAGTATGAAAATACACTTCTCAAGAGTGGTTTTGCAAGTACCACGTGTTTCTATACCATGGACACAGACAATATATGTGCTCAGGCTGCACATATGTGCAAGTAACACTTATGTTTTGGAATCACATACATGTGTTTCCTTTGTGAAAAGTTGGCTTTTAATGTTGTTGTTTTTTTTCCCCAACCTGCCTATCCCATATGGGGCTTTTTACTCAGGTAAGGGTTCTCTGCTAGGCTGTTTGCCAGTGGGGTAATTGGGGCCAGTTGGTGGTCTGCTTAGACCTCCTATCACTGGCCTCTGTTTCTGCCAGGTTTCTCTGTGTAGTCTTAATTTTATTACTTCCCACAAACTCAATATCATGGAAGCATCTTCTGGTTCAGTACAACCTATGGCAGCAATGATTTTGTAAATATAGTGAATGAATTTACAGATACAATCATTAATCCATTAACTTTGAGTTTACCAAGAATGAGACTGCCTAAATAAGGCTGTTCTATTGAATTTGTTCCTAAAAAAAATCAGAGATTTGACACTTGTTTTTTTTCCTCTTGGTTTTGAACGACCAGTTTCCAGTGTAGTGGAAAGGGCAAAGCTTATGTGTAACTTCTAGGACCTGACAGTGGTTTCCATTCAACATCTAACAAGAGATTAAGGACCTCCTTCTAACAGAAACAATGAAATAAATTTTGCCAACTTTGAAGGAACACAGAAGAAAGAATCAGAACTTCAGTTATGATCATAGTTCTAGCCTACAATTTGATTTAAGCCTGAGTAAGGAGCTAGATAATCCATAGCAAGAATCCAACTGTTTCGATTTTTATTTTCTGTGTGCTCCAACTAACATCAAATTTTGTACTTGTTGAAGATCAAACATAAGCTGAATGTGATTTTAAAATTATGTAAACATAGTGGTTTGTCATGTTTGAAAAATATATGACAAGTCTTGTAGGAAAGAACAGTTATTAAAAAGTGATTAATTTCAAGTTGTTGATAATTAAACTACAAAATATAAGCAACAAACATAAACTCAAGGGGGTTATTGGGCATTACTTGCCCCATTTTTAATTTATTTGGTGTGATAAAACAATAAACACATTTTATACTCTATTACAGTGAGGAAGTACAATATCCTAGTTGTAATGAGGATAATTTGAAGGAAGAAATGATATTTAAAGTGAAATTTCACTAAATATATTTTCCACTAAGATTTCCATTAAGCAGAGCTAAAATCTAAAGAAATTCCCCTGGATTTAATGACCACATAAATAATCCTGTCTCAATTATTCAGGTCGTGCTAACTCATAATAAATGCATTATGCATTAAAAAACATTGTGTCTTTTGTTACTCTTACAGTATTGATTAGATAAAGATGAGTTCCAGTGGCATAATAGGAAATGGCCCGAATGTGGTTGCTGCTTTTTTTATTTTTTTATTATTACTACTAGATTTCAAATATGCTCTGAATTTCTAAACATGAGCTTACATTCATTGCTATTTATTTTACTTTTCTTAGAAGAAAACAATTTTAACCACTCTTCAGTGATCCCACTGAAAGAGGAAACTCCAGGAATAGACTGAAGATGAAGAATAGGACATAGAGTGATATGGATATATATATAGGTGGTTCATAATTCTTTCCCCCTTTAAGTTTTAATCTAATGTTTTTACTGAAAGTAGTGATGAATTCATGGTATGAATCATCTGAAAATATGTAGACAACACAGAATGTACATGTGACAGTTGGCTAGTGGATAGTAAACCAGGTGAAGGTGTCCCTGGAGACTGAGTCACTTACATAGGTGAGATTTTAAAACAACTTGTACAGTGTTTCTCATGGTGTGAGACCCTGTATTGAAAATATTAGAATGTTTGATCTAAATGGAGATTTGTGGGCTCTCTCTCTCTCTGTGTGCCATTTTAAAGGAGAATATCTGGGGGAGTTCTGAAAATTGGCATCCAGACAAATTTACTTTTATACAGGAAAGCTTGGCATCAGGTGTTAATATGTATGCTTAAGAATCCCATGGTTTTAAAAGAAGGAAGGCTAGAAGTTCCAGCCCACTAGATGAAGCTCACCACAAATAGTGGCGAGTGCAGTTAAAGAAATACATTGAGAACTATCCTAACAATGTGAATGAATGAGGGAAGTAGAAAGCCTGTCTAGAGCACAGGTAGGGGTGGGGTGGGGAGGAGGAAGATTTGGAACATTGCCTATGGGAATGTTGCATTGGTGAAGGGATTGTGTTCTTTACATGACTGAAACCCAACCACAATCATGTTTGGAATCAAGGTATTTAAATAAAGATATTGAAAAAAAAAAGAATTCCATGGTCTCTCTGGGCAGAGTCCGATAACATAGCTATTATTGCAATATTCTCTATTTATAGTTAATCCTTTTAGAGTGCATTAAGGTATAGCTTACATAGGTAAAAGTAAAAATATTTTACTTTATATATACATGTGTATTGAATCATTGTGAGATGCCACAAATACTAAATTGTTGATTGAGAATCAGTCATAAAATATTCCATTCTTGCCATTAATGTCCCTACTTTCTCTCTCCTGCCCTCAGCAAAACTCAGTGACAGAGACTTTTATTCTCTTTTTCCAATTATAACTTATATGCACAATGCTTTGCCATAATGTTTTTAAGAGGGTATTATATGTAAAACTTTTCCTCCATTCAGTACCCAGTTCCTATCTAGAGTTATCATTCCCACCTATTATTGTCATACTGGTTCCTCTTTATCCTGACTGCACTTCTTCCTCACCTTTGTGGCAAGGTTTATACCATGAACCAGTCCATCTGGCTTTTGTTTCTATTGCCTTTGTGTATTTTCCTCATGTATGTTTGATTATATTTTAACACTGCAATCATATTATATCTCTTTTCAAATCCATTTTATTCAGGAAGATACTATATCCAACCAAGTATAAGAAAATTTTATTTATGGGTGTGTAGTGTTCCATTGTGTGGATATTCTATAGTTTCTTTATCCACTCATTTATTTTCAGGTATTTGGGTTATTCATGTGATCAAGTGATTGATAGAACAATTGAATATATTTTTGAAAGTGAATTTCTTCAGCAGTTGATGAGATTCTGAAAATTCAGTTGAATCTGAGTAGTCTATAGTGAGATGTTATAGGTATCTTTTACTTCCTAGCTATATATCTTTTGGAGTGGGAAGAATGAAAGTTAATTAATGTCATTTCAAAAATATTCATTTATCAGTGTCTATAGAAGATAACAGGAAATGTTATTTCAATGCATTTTACATTATTTTATTGTTTTTCTTTACAGTGCCTATATTTTTGTTTATTACTTTATTTTTATTTTATTTTTACAATATATTTATTTAAGTACCATGGTTATAAGTTTGTTTGTAGGTGGGTTTCAGTCATAATAAGTACAACGCCCCCTTCACCAGTGGAATCTTTCCACCACCAATACTCCCTATTCCCCACCCCCTGACTGTTTCCAGACAGACATTTTATTTCTCTCATTCACTATCATTGTCATGATAGTTGTTAAAGTAGTTATTTTTCTAACACTCTCACTACTCTCTGTAGTATTAAGTAATAATATGCACTCATATCATGGGCTGGTCCTTTCAGTCCTTTCAGCCCTCACTCTATATTGTCTCTGGTTATTATGGCCAAACTGTCTTATCTTTTAGTTTTATTAAATCCCACAAATGAGTGAGATTATTCTGTCTATCTCTTTCCATCTGATTCATTTTCCTCAGCATAATAGTTTCAATGTACATGCATGGGCGTGGAATTTCACAACTTCACTTTTCCTGACAGCTGCATAGTGTATATGGTATATATGGATTACAGTTTCTTTAGCCACTCATCTATTGTCAGACATCTGGGCTATTTCCAGTTTCTGGCTATTGTAAATAGAGCTGCAATAAACATAGGTGTTGTGTATATAAACATTTCCATGGGATTATTATGTTACTGATTCTACCCTGATGGTGATTGTGCCCTACCCTAGGTTGTGATCTGGCATTCTGCCCCCACCCTAGGGTATTATCTGATTCTGATTTATAAAAGCAAGGGTCTGTGGAAGGAAAGGGCTTTTTTTGAGGGCTGATTCTGGGGCTTTTGGCTTCAGTCATGTCCACGGAATAAAGCTGATATCTTCTGAAGCCTGACTGCCTGTAAGCTTTATACCCGCCGCATTCACCTCAAAACCACCTGCTGAACAGGGTGACAGATGCGTGCTCCGAGCTAGAGGAGAAAGATCTCATCCTCCATCCCTCCATCAGTCAGCCCCATCAAGAGCTGAATTGCAACAGATATAATATATTGTTATAATATTATAACATATTATTACACTTATATCATATCCTAGCATCTTATATATTAATTATAAAGAAGTAATAAGTTAATGTTTATATTTATTTCCATATATATGTATTTTATTATGACTATAGTAAATATTATAAAAGTGTCTATTATAAAATATATAACATATAATATATAGAATACATTTATATTCATATTTTATATTTATATTTATAATAAAATATAGTTCTATCTAATATAAACCCACTGAATATATAGAAATAAAATATAGATAAATTAAATTATACATGTTATATATGCAATAATATATTAAGTAAGGGTTACTACATTCTATATAATATATTTTAATATAATGATTTTCTAACTGAGACCTAATATCATGTAATGTAGAGTAACATAATAATGTAATGTAATAAAGTGTGATTTAATATCCTATAATATCATGTAATTTTCTCGAATTGTGTTTAGCCATTGGATCAAGGGGCCACACCATTCAATACTTCAGGTTGGGTTCCTGCTGGCTATTCACATCAGAAGGACTTCTGAAAGGTTTTTGGGGACCCTTGAGCTGCCCGGCATCCAAGACAGATACACCCAGTGTATCATCACTCACCAAGACACTCTTTGAAACCAGGGGATTTGGGGGGCTCTGGGGGCTAGACAGACAGCAAAGCAGAAAGGGCCTTTTCTTGGCAGAGGGATGACATGTGTTCAAGTCCTGGCATCAATCCAAGTGATCCCTGGGGCTCTAGGAGTTCTGAAGAGCTAGGGGTGGGGGGTGCTTGTGGACCTTCCAGCCCAGAGAAAAAGGCATTTTCCAGGGAGGGGAGGCTCCTGACATTCCATCTGGAGCTGCCTGAGGCCAGGGAGGTGGGCCTCTGTCTCAGGTGCTGTCGCAGTGCAGTCGCCATATTTCTTGGGTCCACACTGATGGCTCTGTGCTGAAAGAGGCCCTTTGCCTGACTCCCCAGGTGTTGTGGCCAAGACACTTTCTGGAGTCAGAAGGCCTGATTGAGGGGGAAAGAGACCAGAGGCCTGCTTTAAATCGGTATCCCTTTGAGAGTGAATGGCCAAGTCAGACAAGTTTGGGGTGGGGTGCTCTTCCTTGAGGGCAGGCACTGCCTTTGAGGCATTTTCCTGCTGAGGAGAACAGGTCCCTGGTTGTTGGACCTTGCATAAACACCTCCAGTAAAGGGGAACTCAGTAGGCCCCTCAGATGTACCCCTGGATTTTCCTTTAGTGGAATACTGATAATTCCCCCCAAATATTTGTCCAGCAGACCTGTTGTAGATGTTTTCTGCCCCTACTTGGATTGCTGGCAATATTTCTGAGATTCATGCCATGGTACTGACATTACATTCCCTTCATATTATTTGTCTATTTCTCCCTTGTAAAATTACAGGCCGAAATAGGGCCTCAATCAAATTCTTTTGGCCAGAGAAATCCCAGCACCAAAAGCTATACAAAGTCAAGCTTTCTCTGTCCTTTTCAGTCATATTTACATCTGAAAGCCAGTCAGCCAAGTTAGGTCTGAGTCTCTGTATATATTAGCCAGCAACAAAATTTGCATTTGTTTAACTTAACTCTCTGCTAAAAAATAGCAAAAAAGTACTTTCAATTTTCTCATTTCTATGCTGCAGACCTGTAAAACTGGTTTAGTTACAAAATATTCTATCTAGCAACCCCCTAACACTAACTTCCTACTCAGGCCTTCTTAGATAGACCCCTTCCAACTGAGCCTAGCCAGTCAGAATTGTTATGTAAATATCAACATATCAAGCATACTGTTAATATTTCTATTTTTCTCTACACTCCTGTCTTTTTAAAACAAGGAAATTCCTTTCATGCCTAAAATTGTGGTTTTGCCAGATATATACGCCCAACATGGAGATTAAATTTTATCACATGGGCACGTGTGGTGGCACTAGAGGTAGGGTGTCTGCCTTGCAGGTGCTAGCCTGGGAGGGACTGTGGTTCAATCCTCCAATGATCCCCCAGAGTCCCATGTGGTCTACCCAACCCAGGAGCAATTTCTGAGCACATAGCCAGAAGTAACCCTGAGTGTCGATGGGTGTGGCCCCAAAACAAAAACAAAACAAAGACACAAAAAATTTTGTCACATGCTTGCCAGAACATTGTTGTCCCCATACTTCGTGTGTGGTCATCATTTATTTTATATTTATTCCTTACGACCAGTTTGTACCTGTTCTAGGGTATTTACACATTACAGTTGCTGGGACACAAGCCACTATGAGCACCTGATGCCCGAACATACTGAGTGTCTAAAGATGGTGGCCGGGAGGAGGGCACACTCACCATTAGTCCTGCCACTTGAGGTGTGCCAGTCCGACCCTGCCAGGCCCTGCTCTGCCAGGCCCCACCACACCTCACCTTGCTCCACTCCCTGGGACCAGGGAGCCAAGGACCAGGGTGCCTGACATGCTAGTCTCTAGCAGTGAGTGGTTCTTGCCAGCTTGCAGAAACCAGGTACCAGGACAGCAAGTGGTAAGCAGCAGTTTCAACAGGGAGAGATGGTGGCTGGCCTCAAGTGAGGCAAGTCTTGGTAGGGAAGCAGACTTCGGGTGCTGGGCACACAGCTAGAATTTGTCAGGAATCCCAATATCACAGCCAAGGGCTTTGGACATGGATGTGGATGTTTTGAGTGGGTTCTGTATCACAGCTCTAGTGGGCTGGGCTTCAATGAGTCAACTTCAGGGAAGTGAATGACCATGAATGGTGAAATATGAAGTAAATGACACCACACAAAGTAATTGTATGGGGACCCATATTCTGTCAAAGTTGTGACAAAACTTAATCTCCATGTTGGGCTATATATATATAGGGAAAAGCCACAGTCTTAGGCATGAAGGGAATTTCTGCATTGACAAAAAGTAGGGGTTCGAGGAAAACATAAACATTAACATTATTATTTACATAATATGACTGGCTAGGCTCAGTTGGAAATGGTCTATCTAAGAAGCTCTGAGTTAGAAAGTTAGAGCCTCAGACAGAAGGGGATTGCCTGATATTTGTAGCTGGAACAGTTTTACAGGCCTGCAGGCTAGCAGGCAGAGGTTGCTTTGTGATAGCAGAGGGCCAGGTCAAAGAAATATAAATTTTGTGCCTGAATTGACTTTCAGATGTAAATAGGACTGACAGCGAAAGAAAGAGGAAGCTTGCCTTATTTAGCTTTTGATGCTGGGATTTCTTTGGGCAAAAGAATTTGATTGAGGCCATTTTTCCACCTTTAATTTTACAAGGGAGAAATAGCTAAATGATATGAAAGGAATGTAATGTCAGTACCATGACATGAATCTCAGAAATATCTCTTCAAGAATTCCTCAACTCTCCAAGCAGGGGGAAGCTCCCTTAACAGGCCTTTTGAGGAATTCCGTTTGGATTTTTGGTTATCAGCTCCAGAAAAGTTACATCTGATGAGCCTACTAAATCCCCTCTATAATGGACATGCCTGTGGATGGTCCAACACATGGACATAGAAGTAGACATGGTGAAGGCTTGAGGGGACTTGAGGCAGAAAAAGGAGGCCAGATTGGAGGAAGAGGACTTTGCCCATCTCCTGCACATGCGTAACTAGCATCTCGGACTTCTGTGGCAGCCTCTGCTTGGGGCGTCCCAGGTGTGGCCGATGGTCCCTGGGCATGTGGGGGTGGGATTGAGTCTCAGGCAATTGGGGGACAGCACCTTGCGAGGATTGAAAGTGTGATTGAAATGAATTGAGGTGTGGTCATCTCAATCCATTGTGACGGAGGGATGTCACAGCTCCTTTGGTTTGTTTTGTTCAGTTGCTCTTGGAGACATGAGGTCGCCAAGAATTGCCAGGGTGGCTGCTAGCAAGTGTGGAGCAGACCCCTGGCTGCTTCTTAAGAGTCAATTCAACCCTTGGGCACCGTGTTCTTTTTGGCGGAGATCTCACCAGCACACCCTTTGAAACCAGGGTCTTGAGGGATGGTTGGGGGCTAGAGAGAGAGCAGGGCAGAAAGGGTCTTTTCCTGGCAGGAAGCTGATGGGGGTTCAAGTCCTGGAGACTCTCCTACTCTCCAAGGGTCTTCGTGGCTCCAGATGTCCTGAAGGGTGTGGGGTCTGGGTTGGGGGGATGCAATCCTCCTCTGGCCCGGAGGAAAGACCTTGGTAAGGGAGGGGAGACTCCTGGGCTCCCATCTGGTCCTGGTGAAGCCAAGGAAGTGGGCCTCTGTCTCAGGCACTGTGGCTGTCTGTGGCCAGATCTCTGGGGACCCCAAGAATGGGATGACTCCTTGCTGAAAGGGGCCCAAAACACCCAGAGGCCCTTAGCCCGACTCCCCAGGAATTCTTGCTCAAAGCACTTTCTGGCCAGGAGATCTCCCTCGGAGGGGGTAAGAACCCCCGAGGCCTGCCACCCCAGGTGGCAGAGACCTTCTGAGTGAGATGAGTGGGGCGGGCATAAGGTGCTCTGCTTGGAGGCTTCTTCTGGCTGAGGAGCTCAGGCCCCTAATGCCCGAAAATTGACCTTGGTTGGAGCATTGAAGGAGGGTGACCTGGAGGAGGGCCACCTAGCCATTTGTCCTGCCCCAGGAGGCACGGCCAGTCCCTCCGGCCAGGCCTCTTCCCATCCTGCCTCATCTGGCTTTGCACCAGGTGGGGCAGGCAGGTCCCAGCCCAAGCTGGGTGGCCGTGGCGTTGGGCACTAGACCTTGGGGACACCACACATCGAGTAGTGGGTTTCGGGGTGTCCTGTGGAAACGGAGGGACGTCACAGTCCCTCGGCTTTGTTGGGTTCTGTTGCCCCTGGAGACGTGAGGTTGCCAAGAGTGGGTGTCAGGGTGGCTCCAGGCCAGCGGGCAGCAGACCCTAGGTTGCTTCTTGTGAGTCTGTTCATCCCTCAGGTGGGCACATGGCCCTATTTGGTGGAGATCTCCTGGCACCCCAGAAGGAGCCCTGCTTCTTGAGCACAAAGGTAGGAGTCAGCCCCGCCCAGAGCACATTGGGGACTGTCTGGAAACTTCCCCACTCCCCCAACCCTAAGCACCTACTGCTTCCCTCCTCTAAGCACACCTCGATGCCCCAAGAAAGGGCTTGGGAAACCCAGCACTGCTAGCAGGGAGTCCTTGGAGTCACTGGGCTAGTGGGGCCAGTTTCCAGCCAGGCTGGAGCCATGGAAAAGCATTCTTTCTGGGGGACACGTTCCTTGTTGCTCTGCGTGGTCCAGCTCAGCTGCAAAGTCCTTGCTCCCTGGCAAGCTTAGGCCTCCACACACCTGTCTTCCTCTCTGCCCAGGTGCCCAGCTGTTTTACCTTCTCCATCAGGAGCCACTTTCAAGCAGAGGAAGCCTCAAGACAGACCCAAAACTCAAGCAGATAAATGAAAGGTGGGAAGGGGAAGGAGCGGGACAGCTGGAGAAGACTAGGTTCCATCTCCCCAGCCCTGCAGACCCTTTGCTCAGAATCAGAAGGACTTGAAAGAGTTGGACTCCTCTGCTCCTCCCCCTTTCAAAACCCTGCCTGGGGACCAGGGGGTAGGGGTGGGGAGTGCTCAGAAATCCCTCTTATCACTGATGGGGTAACAGAGGGGATGCCAGCAATCTGACCCCTGTGGGCCACCTCCAAGCAGCTTCTCCACCCAAGGTGCTAGGACTCTGCTGGTATATAAAAAGATTTGCTTGGATCGAATAGGATATCATATATGACTATAATATAATAACATTATTATAATTATCATATATTATCCCAACATATTATATAATAACTATGAAAATCAAAGAATACTTATATTTATTTCTATGTGGATACGTATTTAATTTGTCTAGCATAAACAATAGGCTAGAAAAGTTCTATCATTTTTATATAGACAACATATAAATGCATTTATATGTATGTTTTATTTTTATATTTATATTTATAATACAAATATGTCTATATATTATTAAATCCATCAAATAGATGGAAATCAGATATAGATCAGGTTAAATGATACGTGTTATATATGAAATACAGTAATGTATTCCATAAGGATTAATACTTCCTATGTCCTATATTCTAATAGAATGATATTCTAAACGAAATCTGACATGTCATGCAGAGTCACATGATACTATCATGTAATAAAATATGATTTAATATCCTATGATACCATCTAGTTCTCTAGAGTAGTGTTTAGCCAGGGGGTCCTGGGACCACACCATTCCTTGCTTCAGGGTAGGTTCCTTCTGGCTATTCAAGGCCCAAGGACTCCTGGAAGGTCTCCTCCGGGGCCCTTGGGCAGAGGGAAATTTTTAGTGTGTGTGTGTGTGTGTTCGTAGTAAATATTACTAGAGGAGTAATATTGTTGGATCATATGAGAGCTCAATTTCCAGATTTTTTGAGGAATATCCATATTGTTCTCCAGAAAGACCGAAGTGACCACATTCCCACCAGCAGTAAAATAGAGTTCCTTTCTCCCCATATTCCAATCAGCACTGATTGTTCTTGTGTTCTTGTTCTTTGTGAAGTGTATTCAACTCTGTGGCAGGACATGATATCTCATTTTTGTTTTGATTTGCATCTCCCTAATGATTAGTCATATGGAGCTTTTTGTGTATGTTTGTTTGTTTTTGGGGTCACACCCGGAAGCACTCAGGGGTTACTCCTGGTTCTATGCTCAGGTTCAGGGGGCCATATGGGATGCCGGGATTTGAACCACTGCCCTTCTGCATGCAAGGCAAACGCCTTACCTCCATGCTATCTCTCCGGCCCATATGAAGCATTTTTTAATTTGTCTTTTAGCTATCTGTATTTCTTCATTGAGGAAATGTCTGTTCATTACTTCTCCCCATTTTTGATGGGGTTAGATTTATTTTTCTTAAGTTCTGCCAGTATCTTGAATATCTTAGATATTAGCACCTTATCTGATGGGTATTGGATGACTGGTTTCTTTCATTCAGTGAATGGACTTTGTATTCTAGTCACTGTTCCCATTGAGATGGAGAAGCTTTGCATCTTTGCATGCAATGTCATAGAGAGTTTTACCTATGTGTTCTTCTATATACCTAATGGTTCTGGGTCTGATATTAAGGTATTTAATTCATTTGGATTTGACCTTTGTGCATAGTGTTGGATGAAGGTCAAAGTTTGATTTTTTGCATGTGGCTGACCAGTGGTCCCAACACCCCTTGTGGATTAGTTTTTCCTTGCTCCATTTTGTGTTTCTTGAACCTTTATCAAACATGAATTTATTGTATGTCTGGGGAAAATTCTCTGAATACTTGAGTCTATTCCATTGATCTTTCCAATGTGTGTTGTTTAAATAATTATTGTTTTGTAATATAATTTAAAGTTGAGGAAAGTGATGCCTCCCATCTCTGTTTCCTAAGGGTTTCTTTAGCTATCTGTGGGCATTTAGTGTTCCAAATCAATTTCAGAAATGTTTTATCCATTCTTTGAATAATGTCATTGGTATTATAAAAGGGTTGTATTAAATCTATGTGATGCTTTGGGAGTATTGCCATTTTAATGATTTTAAAACTTCTAATCCATGAACAGGGAATGTGTCTCCATTTCCTTGTGTCTTTTTTATTTCTTGAAACAGTACTTTGTAGTTTTCTTTGTATAGTTCTTTCATCTCCTTAGTTAATTTTACTCCAAGATACTTGAATTTCTGTGGCACTATTGTGAATAGGATTGTATTTTTATTTTTTTATTGTTTTTTTCTTTGTTATTGTTTTTGGTCACATCCGGTGATGCTCAGGGGTTACTCCTTGCTATGCACTCTCCTGGCTTGGGGGACCATATGGGAAGCAGGATGTTCGAACCACTGTCCATCCTAGGCTAGAGTAGGCAAGGCCTTACCTCTTGTGCCACCACTTTGGCCCCGGGATTGTATTCTTAATATTCCTTTTTTTTCTCTATGGTTATTTATGTATAAGAAGGCCATTGATTTTTGCTTGTTTATTTTGTAGCCTGCCACTTTTCTACACAAATGTTTTATTGTTAAAAGCTTTTTAGTAGTTTCTTTAGGGTTTTCTAAAAATAATATTACTGTGAATAGGATTGTATGTTTAATATCCGTTTATTCTCCATGATTATTAGTGTATAAGAAGACTGTTGATTTTTGCAAGTTAATTTGTAGCCTGCCACTTTTTTATACAAACCTATTGTTTCTAGTAGCTTTTTGATAGTTTCTTTAGGTTTATCTAGAAATAGTATCATGTCATCTGCAAACAATGAGAGCTTGTCTTCTTTATTTCCTATCTGGATGTACTTGATATATTTATCTTGCCTAATTTCTATGGTATGTACTTCCAGTACTATATTAAATAGGAGTGGGAGAGGGGCACCCTTGCCTTGTGCCAGATTTTAGGGTAAAGGCTTTCAGTTTTATTTGCCATTCGCTTGTGGTAAATGCCTTGACTATATTGCTTCCATTCCTATCTTGCTGAGAGTTTTTATCATGAATGGGCATAGGACCATATCATATGCTTTCTCTGTATCTATTGATATGATCAATGGTTTATTTTCTTTTTTGATATAGCGTATTATGTTGCTTAATTATCCATTCATTTTTTCATTTCATTTAAGAAAATAAATTTAAATCTCAGACTTATAATTTTATGGATCATGCCAATTTTGTGAGAATATGTTTGGGAATCTAATGGGTAGATAGTAGTAATATGTTGCCCTTAGAACCCAACTGAGTTGATTATAGTATTACTTCTTTTTTTGAAATTTTTCTATTATTTTTATAATACATTTATTTAAACACCATGATTACAAATATGATTGTAGTTGGGTTTCAGTCATTAAAAGAACATCCCCCTCCACCAGTGCAACATTCCCATCACCAATGCCCCCATTTCCCTCCATCACTGGCCTGTATTCGAGATAGGCTTTCTACTTTCCTCACTTATTGACATTGTTATGGTAGCTCCCACTGTACTTATTTCTTTACTTCTTAACTACATATTAAAGATGGACATTGATTGCTCATTGTATGTTTTTTGAGGTAAATTAAGGCAAGTATATTAGAAACAAAATCAATAACAATAGTAGCTTCAATTTGAACAGCATTTACCCGTGACAGTCTTTGTTATAAGTACTTTGAATCTTTTCTTGCTCAAGAAAACAAGCTAGAATTTGAACCCAAACAAACTCATAATCTCTTCCTGATCCCATAACTTTTAGAACAGTGGATCATCAGTTCCTCGTGGTATTGCACAAATATTTCTTTCATTTTATGCCTTAACTTTTTTCTTTCCAGTTTATTTCAAGGAGCTAAATACCTTCCCTACCCCTTCCAAGTTGGGATTTAGCCAAATTTCAACATGCAGTAACTGCCAAAAGAGAGTGAGTTAGAGGCTTGTGACTAATGATTATGTGTGCAGCAGGGATGGGAGATGTCCTGGAACTTAGCCTGTTGATTTGGCTAGCTTTGGATGAATTCATGTAGAAAAACTTGTCCTTTTCTCCTCTTGTTAAGTTAGGCAGATATAGTTGTAAAGAAATCACATGAACTAATACCTATTTGGAACAGGAAAATGTAGAAATATTCATCCGATTTTAGCTGGTACCCCTACTTATCCCAATCTGGATTGTGACCAAAGTGAATTTTCAGCTTTCTAAGAGACTAACTTCAATGAAAGTTGTTTGCAATTTTAATAAAACATGGATAAATTCTGGAGTCAGACTTAAGTTTAAATCATAGAACAACTATTTCTTAATGAAATTATTTCAACTGCTGCTTACCAGTTTTTCCTTCCCAATAGACATAATAGCAATAATCACTTCACTATGATGATGCCATGAAAAAAGTTCTTATAAATATTTGATTACTGATATCTTAAAGAGTGATTATGCTTCAAGTACTGATTTGTATCAGTTTTTAATCAGTGCATTTATTTTGTAGTATTAGAAATTAAACTTAAGAGTTTCACACATGCAAAGTGAATGCTTGATCTTACTCTTCAACTACATCCGTAGGCCCCTCAGTAATTTTTGATAAAACTCTGAGTTATATAAATACTTATAAAAATAACACATTGCTGTAATTTTTAAATTACATTTCTTTTAGTCATACCACTTTGAAACTTTAATCTTGAAAGAAATAAATGACTAGAAAGTGAATAATAAGAAAGAAATAAAAATATTCAGAGTGAATAATCGAAAGAAATAAAATACTGTCTATTTAATTATTTAATTATTATTTTGTTTAATTGTTTAATTATTATTTTGGAGGCCACAACCAGTGAAGCTCATGGCTGATTTTGGATTTTTGATCAAGTATTGCTCTTGGCATTGCATAGGGACCATATCAAACCTGGTTTTATTGTGTACAAGGCAAAAAATCTTACCCTCTATATTATTTTTTCAGCCCCAACTGTTGTATTTGATCTGGCCAATTAATGGAGGTTCTGAGATTGGAAAGCTGAGAGAACTGTTTCCACTCTGATTTTTGTTTTATTCCTGCAGCCTAGAATCAAAAAAAAGAAATGAACTGTAAATTCTTTGTTCCCTACCTTACTACCTCAAAAATGCAGATTCAGCACTCATATGAGAAGCGTGGTTTCCTTTCCTAAAGTCATATTTCTAAAAATAAAGAAAAAATTTTAATGTTGTCAGTAATTGGTGAATTTGGATGAACTGCAATTTAGGGACTAGGTCTGAAGTATGAGTCCATGTGTGTAAGTGTGTCTCTCCATTTTTAAGAAGAGAAAGGACCTAGAAGAGATCAAGAGAGGCTTCATGTGACAACAAAAGTGGAGCAGCTTCCACAGTTTCTGTACTTTGCCTTTTAAATATTAAGAACTGGATCTGCTTCAAATCTCAATAATCTCTTGATAGTCAATCATGAGAAATTAGGTTTAGAAATTTCACATTAAATATATTATTTTCTTCATTATTACTTTATGCCCATCCTTTCACACATACCCCACCCTCCATCTTGTACTGAACCTCGATCAGTGGTATAAAACTTGCCAATGTCTAAAGTCACATTAACCAAGAAAGGAAAAACCTTGAAAACTATAATATGAGCTCACTTATACAGTGAGATTTGGAGAGTAGTGAAGAAAACATTTATCAAGGAATTTGTCTACTCTGATAATTGTAAAGTTAGAGATCTGTGCTTATGAAGACACCTGTCCAGTTCAATTAATAGCCACCTAGCTTGGGATATTTGCAGGCAAATGTCAATTGTCTTATTTTTCTAATTTTTTTATCAGCAAAATGACAATCTGGGATATGAAAATGCAAATGTTTATAATCTTCAAAGAGAGATCATGTGATTAGTGAGCTAACTATTAGCCCTTGCTCCTTGACACAGGACTTATGCATGTTTTGTCAACCTAAATTTCACTTACAAACATTTCTGCATTCAAGTCTCTGCTCCCAAAGAATCTCAAAGAGAGATATACTGTTCATTTTGAACCCTGAAACCTGGTTAAGTAAGATATGAATTTAGATCAGTGACTAATCACTCTTTGTCTCTTTGTATTGGATTCCCTATTAATTTGCCTTAAAAAGTAAATTCCATATTATGCAGTTGTTTGGAAAAATAAAGTCATGAGACTTGCTTATATATGGATAAATATGAAGAGAGATAGCATGGAGGTAGGGTGTTTGTCTTGCATACAGAAGTTCGGTGGTTCGAATCTGGCATCCCATATGCCAGGAGGGATTTCTGAGCGTAGAGCCAGGAGTAATCCCTGAGCGCTGCCGGGACTGACCCTCTCCCCACCAAAAAAAAAAAAAAAACCCTGAAATTTAATCATAAACAACTCAGCAATTGTGTATCTCACAATGATATATATAAAGAATCTATTCATTAAAATAAAGAAAAGAAAAGAAGTAATAAAGGCTATGGAAAAAAAAGAATTCCAGATTTTAAAAATTTTATATTGTAGGTATTCTTTTTTGTGTGGTTAGTTTTTCATTTGGCATCTCTCCTAGTCACATTCAGGGCTTACTCTTAACCCTTTGCTGGTTATTTCTCCTGGTGGTTCTCAGGGAACCATGTCTGGCGCCAGGAATCAAGTCTAAATCACCATGTGTAAGGCAAGCACCTTGCCCATTGTACTATTGCTCTGGACCTTGGATTGATTCATGTTTTATTTATTTTTACACTCTAAATAATGTTTATTTATGTATCATACCTCATAGTTTATTTTGAATGTTTTAATTTATTGATTTAATTTTGTAACTTACTATGCATTTATCTGTTATGTCTATTTATTTTTCTGTATAGTATCATCTACAATTACTTTTGTTCTTTTAGATTATGATAATCCAAACACTATGATATCTCAACATTGATTTACATTTTTCTGATGATTATTGTTTTTGTGGACCTTAAACATGTTTTTTGGTCATTTTTATGCTTTCTTTGGGAAACAAAATATGCCCAGTTGTTTTTCTTGCTTTTTAATAAAATAATTATTTTCTATTACAATTTTATTCCATATATATTGATAATCTATCTTTCCCATATTAGATATGTAACCTGTAATTATTTTTCAATTCTAGTTTTTCACTTATTTTGAAAAATATTTCATATGCAGAATAGTTTTGAGTTTTATATACCGGTAATTTCACTTGTTGACTTTGTTGTTATTGCCAGGACATCAATTAAAATATTAACTCAAATAACCTGGTCATTGACAATTTTTTTATGGAACAAGAAGATAGGGTCTGCTAAGGTCTCTATGATAGAAAAACAGAGACAATTCTCACCAAGAAAAGATATGTTTTTAAAATAATAGTAATTTAGTCTATGAGTAAGAAAAGTAATCCATAAATTTATTTATCTACCAGTTTTAAAATTTTTCTTATTCAAAGTTTCTGGGGTTAAAGGATTAATTAGGATGTCAAAAAAAAGAAGGAATATAATTTGAAGGTTATTTCATTTCTGTATGACCTTCATTAATTTGTTGATAAAACATTGGGCTAACTTTTGAATTTCTTAGTTCATTTAACAATGTGTATAATTATGGGAAAATAATAGACTCTGAATTGAGCAAATAAGATTTTAAATATTGGACCAATCACTTATCCAGGGTTATGACTTGAATCTGCTCTATAAACACTCAGAGAGGATTAATGTTTCTCTATAAATCTTATCTAATTAGGCCTACTTTCAAAGCAGCTAATAATGTAAAGCTTGTATATGAAACATTTGGGATATGGAAACTATCTAATTAGTGATATTATTGCTATTCTGCAAGCATCTATTTTATAACTAAGAAGATATGCATCCTCTATGGAATCATTCTTGGTGTATAAAGATAAGGAAGGCATAATTCCCACTCTTTAGAAAATTTTTCTTAAGCTACAAAGACATGTACCTAACTATCTAAAAGTAGTAAACCCAAAGAGCAAGATTTATGAAACACATTTAAAATGCAATTATATCCGGCAAAACTGATTAGTGAAATTTCATAGAATACTAAGGCACTTGACAAGCAGATACCAAAAAGAGTTTTGTTATTGGGGTAAGAGATAGTATAGTACATGGCAGATAGACATTACAAAGCAAACAGCTTGCCTTGCATGTAGCCAACCTCAGTTATATACCTCATACCATTTATGGTCCACTAAAACCAACCAAGAATGATTCCTTAGTGGCATGCATCTGTGTATGCTGAGATTGAGTTTGACAGAGCTGAGCTCTGAAGCCCAATTGAGAAATAATAGAGTCAAAGAGGTAGAATCTTCAAGTGGGATATGATCATGGATACCCAACTGTTACTCCAAGGAGTGTGGACATTACTCAATATTCAAATAGGGGCAACTTGAAAAGATGTTGATGAGGGTAATGAGTGGTGAGGGCTAAATTTCAGCAAAATTACCTTGAAATTTGGAAACGTTATAGGTTATACATGAAGCACAGGGACTTATAAGAAAAAGAACTAGTAGTGGGTAGATGCTCAAGCCTAAAAGTTCTTAGCAATTTTATCAGTTATCTAATGAAATACATGATATAACAATTGCCCTTGTTACAGAGAAAAAGATTAAAAAATGAGAACTTGGGGGGTCGGCGCACGATTCGATCCCCCGGCATCCCATATGGTCCCCCCAAGTCAGGGGCAATTTCTGAGTGCTTAGCCAGGAGTAACCCCTGAGCATCAAACGGGTGTGGCCCAAAAAAACAAAAACAAAAAAACAAACAAACAAATGAGAACTTGAAATATCACGTGACTAATCCACTGTTATTTAGTGAGAAATTCACCCTTTAAAGACCAAGATTGTGGACCAGCAGGTAGAGTAGGCTGTTTGCCTTGCACATGGCCAACCTGGGTTTGATCCCAGGTATACCATATGGTACCTCAAGCCTGCCAAGAGCAATATCTGAGCTTAGAACTTGGAGTAACTCCTGAGTGCCACTGGGTGTGCCATTCCCAAAAATAAATGGCCAAGATCTGTGTTACCAACCTACTACTCCTCCAAAGACAACTTGAATAGGGTTGTCTCTCTTGTACCCTACTATGTTCTGCCTGATTGTTTTGACAGTCTCTTGGTTGTCAGCTTGTTCATCTAGAAAATAGGAATATAGAGTTGTTCCCTGCGATTATTTCTAATTTTTGCAGGTTTTAAATCCTATATTTTCTGTGCACCTTATTTATTTACACAAAGATAGGAATGGGTTTTGTTTGTTTGTTTATTTCTGGGGGGCATGGAAGAGGAAGAAATTATTGTGCATGATCAAAGCAGGAAACCTCTCAAACTTTCCAGACTGAATTTATTTGAAGCAAGTTTATTTTCTGACAGCCTAGCTAGAAACATTGCCAGGAAAAGTCTCTAGTTGGGTCTGCGAAGTTGGAATGCGTTCATTCATGCCACTGAACTCTGAACATGGACAAATTGAAAGCTTGTGAGTGAAGACTCAAAGGAGAAATTTTTATTGCCAGTGACTCAGACTGCGTCTTCTAGGGCGACTCACTGAAAAGAAGAAAGTCAGGGAGAAACAATCCTCATGCTTCAACCTTATTTCTCCCCGCACCCAGCCAGGGACCAAACAGACGCTTCCTACCAAGTAGGCAGCAGAGCTTCTGAAGCAGCAGAATAGAAGCTGAAGCTGTCATTAGGCTGCCTCTCGGCATTTTCGGATTGTTCCTTTCTCATGTCAAGATGCAGATCTCTGGTCCTGCTTGGTCGCGGGAGGACAGCCCTGGGTTAGCTTTGGTTTCCAAGGCAACTGGTCAGCCCTCCAAGCCTCCAGCACAACACCAACAGAGAAGAGTGAGTCCTGGGGCCGCTCAGCTCAGCTCCCACTGCCTGGCGTCATGTTTGCTCCGGACCTTTGTGGTGACATCCCTGATGTCTGCGCTTTCCTTCATGTCTGGCTATCTCTGTCTGATAAATCCGACAGGCACAACTTGATCCGGCTGGCCTCTGCTACTGTAGACAGATGAATATATGTATTCTCTCTCTCTCTCTCTCTCTCTCTCTCTCTCTCTCTCTCTCTCTCTCTCTCTCTCTCTCTCTCTCTCTCTCTCTCTCTCTCTCTCTCTCTCTCTCTCTCCTCTCTCTCCTCTCTCTGCCCTCTCTAGCCTGCTCTCTCTCTGTCTCTCTCTTCTCTCACTCTAGAGCTCTCCTCCCCTTCTCTGTAGCCTCCTTAATGTAGTTTAATGGCTTTGCAAAGAAAGCCAGGCAGAGGAACACTTCTCACCGGCTGTGTTCGGACCATGACCTAGCTAACCATGAACTTGGAAGGGCTTGAGATGATAGCAGTTCTGATCGTCATTGTGCTTTTTGTTAAATTGTTGGAACAGTTTGGGCTGATTGAAGCAGGTTTAGAAGGTAAGGGAGTGCTTTTTGAGTGACTTCTACCCATTCTGTTTTTGTAATACCAATGTCTTAGGGGGTGGAGGGGGGGATGTTAGTGATACCTGAAATGGAATCAAAGAGATGTGACTTTGGGGTGGACATATAGCGCAGTAGCTTTTTCAGGTTGGGAAAGAATGAATTGAATCAACTTTTTGTAAGTTGCAGCAGCGTTTTGACAGCTAAGGTGTTTAACTTCTGAAAAAACACCCAAAGTCGAATGTTCGCATCCATATTAAGTCAGGTTTTGGCAGGGATGTTAAATGGAAAGCATGCTATCCACCTTGATTTTAGATAATTTTATTTTATAATCCCTCTTTTTGGTGTGTATCAGCAAATTTTATCTGGCTATATTGTGAGGGCCACTTATTTCTTGCTTTGCAACTATGTGCATCAGTTAAAGATGGTGTGTTCTAATATTTATCATTTAAGTTTGGAGTCTTATAAAAGTGTTTTTATAAATTACCTTGGGAAGAATTTTAATAATACCTATTATGCATCCCAGTGTAGAGGTCTAAAGGGCTGATCCCCCAATTCACACATCAGATTTTACCTTCTAAGCAGCTAATTGCTGATTTTTGAGACTTGTTATTTGTTTTCACTTAACTCTCTGACAAACAGATCTTAAAAAAAAAAAAAGACTAAAAGAAAAGTAAGCTCTGTACTTGCCTGTATCTTTCTCTAAAGTATGTATTTCTTTAAGAATCTGGGTACAAATTGATTATTATTTTATCTCTCCTCAGAACACATTAAGAGTATGTTTGCACAAAGCCAGTTATTGTTTCTGTAAAGTTGTCAGAGCAGTTCTTAAAAACCTTCCCAAGATGATTGCCAATGTAGTTATGCTTGTTTCAAATTTGAAACTGGAGGAATGGTGCAAATTATGTTACAAATGCATTTAACCTTACCAACTAGTGCAGTCCTCCAGAGAATGGCTCACATGTGCCATAAATAAGGTTGTATTTACCAACTGCAAATACAAATTTACAGTAAGAGTGGCAGTCTTATGTAGCCTATCAGAAACCCATGCTTGTAACTTTTGTGAAGGGTGAAAAATCAATGTTTGCTGAAGTTCTATTTCTTGGCAGAATGTGTCTTGTAACTTTCTCTGATGGATATATTTGTTGTTGTAAAAAATATAAATTGTAAAGTCTGAAATTTTTATTTTAAAGATGACTTTATCTTGTGCATTGTCACTTGGCTGTCTATTCTTTTCATGATGGTATGTTATTTTCACTGACAAATGTGATAGGAAGGTCCGGTTTTAATACACTGTATTCTCATGGAGACTGACAGTGGATATGGGTTTGTTTTGATTTTCACATTTATAGTGATGCCTGTATATCTTATTTTCTGGATGATGGGGAGTCCATTCTTAACTTATGTTTTCTTCTTCTAAGAACCAACGTCTTTAATAAGACTCATTTTTATGCATTTTTATTGCCTAGTTGCAAACCAACATTTATTAATATGAGCCTTTGTTTATTTTATTTTGTAACGTGTATAAATGTTATTTTCTATGCCAAAATTATGCCAAGACTATGGAGGCAGTGTTCTCTCATAAACTTCAGTATAGAAACCCTAGTTAATTTGTAGTGTTTTAAGAAAGTCTTCCTAAATATAATAATGACATCTAATTTGGTAAAGTTGAGACAGAACAAGACTGATATCCTTGTTGAAGTTTGTGTAGAACTTACTTCCAAAGTGAATGCTAAAGTTGTGTAAACATTTGAGACAATATTTAAGTTGACTGCATAGTTTTAAGACAGGGAAAATGAAATAAATGAACAGTCTAAAACATTTTATATTGGTGTATAAAGATTGAATTTACAGATGTGAGAATGTGTACACAGAAGTCAAGCCTCATTTTGGTTGATGAAAAAGAGGATAAACATTATTTAATATCAAAACAATGTCATAGAATTTCTGTATTCCTTGAAAACAAGCTCTGATTAGCATTAAATTCAGATTTATTTCTACCAGGAGTTTGTTTCTCTAGCAGATTATTTATTTAGCTAAGCAGGGGATAATTATTATTCACCTATCTTCTTTCTGTTTGCTCAAATATCCTTTGTAAAGAAATTTAAACACTGAGTAGGAAACTGAAAAAGCAAGGTTGTGACCTTATGAATGTGACTAAATTGTTTACCTAAACAATTAAACTTTCTCATTTAATTATTTTGTTTTCAGTACAGCTGCTATTCAGAATTCGGTGTTTTGCATTATTTTAGATTATTACTATGCATTGTTTTCGCAATGGTGTGCATGTTATACTACGTTTGCATAATGTAGTTATTTTCTGTTCTGATAAATGTATAAAATGTACTTCAATAAATTGGTAACATTAAAGCCTGAAATATTTGTATTTGCTTATCTTTGAGGACTTTGAGATCTAATTTTTTTTTAAAAGAAGTCTAGTAATTGAGTCTTGGTCTTGGGTTCTTCATTCCTGTAAAATATGTTGTGCATATAAGTATATAGTTTCATGACATATATTTAAAACAGTGTTATATATAAATGATGGCATTCTTTAACACAAGAGTATAAAACAACAGTAATGTAGATCCTTAATTTCCCTGTTATATACTTGGTTTCTATCCTTAGCAAAACCAATTTTCCATTTCAACAATTCTATGAGTTTTTGAGGTAATTTGAAATTGATAATTCATATAACACATAATTTCCAACGAAATAGGTATCAATGGCCTAGACAAACTCTCTTTCTCTTGCATAGTCAGATAATTCATCATAACTCAGGGAGACTTTCATTGTATTTCAAGAGAACGTCCTTTCTATAGCTCTAGATTTGACATTTGGGGCTGCTATTTTAGGAATACTTGTGATACACTTTTTTTTTTCAAAATTTATGTGGAATTCTAATAATAAATGAATTTACCATATTATATATTTTTTAACATTTTGATGATTATTGTTTTTTATTTTTTTATTTAGTTCAGTTAAGCTTAGATATGAAAAGTAATTTATAATTCATCTCAGTGTTTGAAAATAAAGTTTATTTTAAGCAAAGATTTTGGGATAATACACAATTTCAGTGTTTTGATTTTTTTTTTGTTCTACTTTGTGAGGACTTTAGGAAGTTCCAGAGTTTTAATAGTTTGGAATACTCTTAAAACCTCACAATAGTAAATTTCCCCTCTTTCCCATCTTTATAAGTTAAAGTAGTTTTCTGTTAACACATTCCAGAGAAAAACAGTTAAAACTTTATGCCGCGGGTATTTATTACCTCAATATGCAATACTTGTCTAATAAAATATCATTTTTTATTCAAATCTGTATGGAATCATGCTGAAATAGTCTATTCTTCTATAGCCAGCCTTAGTAAGAGCAAAAATTTAGCAAAATGCAATATTAAGAATCTTAGGAAAAATCAATTATTGTGAATTCCCTTTGTTAAAAAGACAAAAATTGAGTTGGTTAAAACTAATAATATAATTCATATATTGTACATTTTAAATCTTTTTAATGTATTCACTCTATTTAGAAACATCTTCAATAGTCTTGCTATAAATATAAGCTTCTTCAAGAAGTACAAATCACTGTTGGTTGGTTATATACATAGAGAATGAACTCTATCTTATCTATTCTGTACTCTTTAGATGAAATATCTGTTGGACAATCAACATATTAGGCTCACAGAAAATAGTTCTGACTTATCATTATGTGATGTCAAATAAGAATGAAGATATTGGAAATAAATAAAAATAGACTACCCTTTCCATCTCTAGTACTTTGAAATATATAAAACAGAATAGAAAAAAATCTGCTATTTCTTACACTAAATACAATGGCATACTAAACTTTATGTATATTTATACTACCAGAAAAATCTCTGAGTTATAATGCTTAAAAATATTGAAATTACTTTTAGTAATATTAAAAAAATAAAGTTACTAGCTTTTAAACCATTTAGGGTATTAACAAAGAGAATATATATTCATATAGATAACATTTAACTTTCATTATAATTAAAAGTTTACTTTAAGAACATAAATTGCTAAGAAGGGGATATTGGAAGAAGCAGAATTAGTATATTCAGTGAATATGTTCAGAAGATTCGAGTGATTTCACTTAAAGTTCAAAGGAATTCTTTACTTTTTCATTATCACTACATTTGAAAGTATTGATTGAGTTATTTTTGTTTTGTTTTACTAAAGCACACCCTTAATCGCTCAGGTTTTAATTCTGGCTCTGTGCTCAAGTATGACTTCTGGTGGTACCTAGAAGATCATATGTAGTAAAGGGAATTATATCTATATTTGATTTATAAATTCATCAAATGAAATGATAATATTATAGCTTGATTTACTGAGGACTACTTATATACAAGTGTCAAACATTACAGTATAGTATTAAGTATGTAGTAAGATATATAATTAAGTTTATTGTGTCCATAGTACTAGCATTAAGGAGTACAGACTGAGAACACTAGATTGGGACTGAGGTGGAGTAGGTGAAGAGAAGGAGAAACAGGATCATATGTTTTGTATGTTTGATGATTCTGAGGTGAGGTAATTTTGTATGCCAAGATCATAAATGTCAAAGAACTGTAAGCATGTTACTTTAACAAGAATAATTTTAGAAGATAATTGATATAAAAAGATAAATATTGGCATAGAAGTATCCTAGTTGTTCTTCATCATGTTATTTGATATTGATTTCAGGTATTAGAAAATTTAAAACTATAGCCCTTGTCCTCCACTGGAGAAGTCCAGGTTCTCTCTTGAACTCATATTTATCTCTTTATAGCTTCTTACACACACTAAAAAGATCTTTGAACAAAACTTGTAAGAGAAAAAGAAAGAGAAAGAAAGAAAGGAAAGAAAGAAAGAAAGAAAGAAAGAAAGAAAGAAAGAAAGAAAGAAAGAAAGAAAGAAAGAAAGAAAGAAAGAAAGAAAGAAAGAAAGAAAGAAAGAAAGAAAGAAAGAGAGAAAGAGAGAAAGAGAAAGAGAGAAAGAGAGAGAGAAAGAAAGAAAGAAAGAAAGAAAGAAAGAGAGAAAGAAAGAAAGAAAGAAAGAGAGAAAGAAGAAAGAGAGAAAGGAAGAGAGAAAGAGAGAAAGGAAGAGAGAAAGGAAGAGAGAAAGGAAAAGAGAAAGGAAAGGAAAGGAAAGAAGGAAGGAAGGAAGGAAAGAAGGAAGAAAGAAGGAAAAGAAAGAAAGAAAAGAAAAAGAAAGAAAGAAAGAGAGAGAAAGAAAAAGAAAGAAGAGAGAAAGAAAGAAAGAAAGAAGGGACAAGGGAAAGATAAAAAGGAAGATGGAAGAAGGGAAAGATGAAAGAAAGGAATGAACAAAGGAAGGTAACAGTTAATTCACAGTTCAAAATAACACCATAGCTGGAATTCTGCTTGAGGTCATCAGTATTTTTATTCATTTTATAATTTTAATTATTCACAAAGGCTGTGATTGTGGCACAGTAATGACAGCAGTGATGAATAAATATTTGGATATGGGAACAAAGTAGTCAAATATACTTTAAGTTTTACAAATTTTCTTGTATGCATTATTTATATCTCACTCACTAACAATCTTTTAAAATATAAACTTTCATATTAACACACTGAGTATACTTTCATAAGTACACTTTAAAGAATGTTTGGAATATTCTACCTTAAAAGTAAGTAAAATATTTAATACTAATATATTTACATTAAATTTCTGTTAATAACACATAGTTTTTCTTTGGTTATGGGGTAAATAAGAAGAATGTGGATAGATATGGTCTAAAACCATTTTCTACATAGTTTGCCTCTAAGTAATAGGTGGGACTGATGAAAATAGTTTAAATAAAGAAACATAGATGATTTTGGAGAAGGAAAATCAATGCAAAAGGCTACTATGCAAAGATAAAACAAGTACCTAATAATGAGATATTTGAAATATTTTGAGATATATTAGGATGATGATAGAAGCAAGACAGAGCAAGATAGTTGTAAGATGGACAATGGACTAAAATTTTTAAATAGGTGTATTTTGTTTTGAATTAGAGGATAATACCAGTCTTGGTTGAGTTTGGACCTCCATGTGAATAGTCAAGGAAAAAAATGCTCCAGTTTTGACCAGCAAGTAGGAAGCATGAAGGAACACAGATATTTTTAGTTATGGGGAGCAGAAATCAAGAAAGATAAATAAAATTGCTTTAATAAAGTATTCATAGCTGAACTAACAAGGTGAAAAGTGCATGACATATGCATCTAGGAGGCAAGATAATAGGTATTATTTCTATTTTTCAGTTAGCTAAACTGTGGATTTACAGAGAAGAATCAGTTCAAGGTCACAAGTGAATACATGAAGGAATCTGAATAAGTTCTGTTTCTTTTTTTTTTTTTTTTTTTTTGGTTTTTGGGCCACAGCCGGCAGTGCTCAGGGGTTACTCCTGGCTGTCTGCTCAGAAATAGCTCCTGGCAGGCACGGCGGACCATATGGGACACCGGGATTCGAACCAACCACCTTTGGTCCTGGATTGGCTGCTTGCAAGGCAAACGCCGCATCTTGCCGCTGTGCTATCTCTCCGGGCCCATAAGTTCTGTTTCTTAAGTGGCACTAATCCAAATGGCATCTTTGTAACTACAAAGAAAATACTGAAAAGTATGATAAATGTGCCCAGATAAATTCAATGATAATTTAATATTAACCTTTCCTAGACACTGTGCCTATAAAAAACTTTAAAAATTGTTTGAAATATTTCAACAAACTTTTCATCTCGATCTGTGAAATCATATTTTTAAATAGGATACACTATTTCACCTGAAATATGACATATCACCTATGATCACAGCAAAAAATAAAGATGAAAAGAGGTATCCATGGTTCACCTAATTAAAATTCTGAATTATAAGTATCTAGAGTATATAGAAATTTGCACAATTACCAATGTCAACTGGATCATTACACAGATAAGATAACTATGTCTTAGAAGTGACTTTTCCAATAAGTTGACATTCACAGAGCTCATGTCAGCAAAATAAGTTCTGTATACCTAGACAATAAACTTCTAAAAACAGTCTAAGTGGTACAAAATATTTATCAAAACTTACTTAGCATTTTATTTTCCTAATTATATTTTATCATAGCGCTATTATGGGAGATAGGGAATGCTGCAAAAAGAATTCTTAGCTGAAGCAACTAGGTCAATCGCTGGAGAGGTTATTCTCTTTGGTGATGTGTCAGAATAACCAGTCAAAAATCATTACCACTCACAGTCAGTCAATGACCCAATGGATAAAGTTCTAAAAAAGCTAAGTTTTATATCCAATAGATATAATATAACAAAGAGGGCCAAAAACTAAGTTTTATTATTGCGATTATTGAAAGCAGAAGACAAAATACTTTCCCTCACTACTACATCATCTCACAGAGCCCTGCTCTTACATCTCTGCTTGAAACTTCCACTCTGTCTAGATTGCTTCTGAAATTCTTTTTTTTTGTTTTTTTTTGTTTTTTCGGGCCACACCTGTTTGATGCTCAGGGGTTACTCCTGGCTAAGTGCTCAGAAATTGCCCCTGGCTTGGGGGGACCATATGGGACTCCCGGGGATCGAACCACGGTCGCGATCTTTCCTTGGCTAGTGCTTGCAAGGCAGACACCTTACCTCTAGTGCCACCTCACCAGCCCCGCTTCTGAAATTCTTTTGAAAACTATTCAAACTGGTCAGGAGTCTCATCACAAGGACAATCTTATTGATTAAATAATACTAGTTGTGTATTTCAGATTTTAGAGTGCCACAAAATAGAGCTACTACAAATAGAGACTCTCAAGCTCAAATTATTGGACATCATGATAATAGCAAAAGCTCAATATTGAAATTTACTTAATATAGCCTTGGATAAAGATATCAAAGAATGTATAACACCTTCTTTCTAGGCATGCACTGATATCTTAAATAGAAAAGGGGGGTGGTTATAGAACTTCCTTCTCCAGTTTGTGTGTGAATTGATGGGAATTATTATTTTTATAAGCTTAGAATGTTTTCTTGGATATTATAAAAGATTTATGTTTTAGATACCATTATGAAGCTGTTTTATCGTGCTTTCTGAGTGGACCACCACTCAGTATCTGAAACCAAAAGCTGCATTCATTGCTTGATCATCAAGTGAGAACTAGACTTGTAGAATATAGCTGTTGGTATTTTGAAGAGTGGATTTAAGGCTTCCCAAAATGTGGTTATCACTAATAGGATTGTTATTGATTGAATGGCCTTAAATTTGGTTCTGCTTTTATTTGTTACTATAATCAAAGAAAATTAATTTCCTTTCTGAAAACTGTAGGACAGGAACTTTTTGTTTTTATGGCAAATGTCATTCTAAGATTATTTACTGAGCAATTACCAAGTCCCTGGGACTATTCTAAACAATGAGTAGCCATCAAAAGCAAAGAGATATAATCCCATTCTTGCAAACTGATCTTTCAAAACTTAGATAGGCATTATAAATAAGTCAAAATTTACAAGAAAGAAAAATAGTTATGGTTAAATTCACTCATTCACTCATTTATTCATTTACCTGCCCTTATAAGGCTCCACTAAGTATTATAACTTCAGTGATATTTCCAATCTAGTTCTTGAGTTTGTATAAATTTAAGGGGAAGCAAGACACAACAAGGTAAATGAACAGAATAAATATGATCTTATATTTTACAGATGCAAACACTATTTATGTATATACATATATACATATATATCATATATATCATATATACACATATATATGATTACTGAATTGTGTAGAAAGATTGGTAATGGCCTCTCTGAATAAATGGCTCCCATAATAAGTTTTGAAAGAAACCAGTTTGTAAGACAGTAGATATAGAATAAATAGATGTCAAGAAAATGGATGACCAATCTACAAGAGCTTTTGTTTCTAAGTGCATCTATTCTGTCTAAGGAGCATAGGATGACCTGTAGTACTGAAACATAGGCACATGTGAGGGCAATAGTGGCTGAAGACAAAGTGGAGATAAGGACACATTACAAGGAACATGCCAGAAATTTGAGGTCTGCTTTATTCTAGTCTTTTTATAAATATTGATATCAGTTTGAAAAAAAAATATTTGCCTGCAGCCTGGAGTAATAGTACAGCACATAGAGTCTTGCCTTCGATACATATAAAATCTGGGTTTTACTTATTGATACCTCAAGTTCTCTGAGTACTGACAAGAGTGATCCCAGAAAACATGCCAGCAGTAAATCATCAGCACAGGTAATTGTGACCCCCCCAAACATTAAAATATGCCTGACTGAATCTTGGCACAGGTTCTGCTCCCAACTTCTCTTTTTTCTGTCCCAGATATTTTCAAACATAGTGATTTATTAGCTTGTGCCAAACTCTCTTATATAAAACACTGCCTGTATTTTCCATGATCAATCATTAGCATATTTCAAGTTGAAATAGTTATTCTTTGTTATTAAATATTATCTGCCTTTTTTTCTTGCCATGTCATGGGTAAACTTCACAAACTTCACATTTTCTTATTAGACTACTATAGGATCTCATAATATAAAATCTACTTCTACTTAAATTTTGGGAACCAAGGTAAATTGTCTCTAAAAAACATTATGAGACAAATATATTTAATTGCTTTGAGTACATATTATACTGAAAAGTTTAGGACAGTAGAGGAAATGAGACAACTTTTACAAAAGAAAGAAAACCATTTTGTTTTCCTTTGTTAACTTCTTCTTGTTTCTATTTTTGTTTCAAGAGAAAATATTCAAATTGGTCGCATTCTAATTTGAGATGGCAATAGTACATTGACATTCAGATATTCACACTAACACATGTTTTGGAACTAGCAAGAACCATAGCGACTGTGGTTCAACCCTCTCATTTTAAGAATAAATTGAGGCTCATGAAGGTTAATTGACTTGTTAGATATGACAAGACTAATTGGTAGCATTAGATACCATAATAATTACATCATATTCGATAGGAGATAAACTATATTCTAGGTGAAGAGGTAATAATTTTACATATTTATAAATCTAATTTTAAATGCCCTTAAGATCATCATATTAGCCATAATTTCAGATTCTAGTTCTTTGTTTACTTAAGAATATATTTTGAGGAAATATTCATCATTTTGCTGCTTTAATTTCATTGGCTTAAGCTGGGTGATGGTAGGATTCTTTTTTTTACTACATATACAGAAACAAGGTTCTTAGTATGATGTTCAAAATTGTATTGGCTCAAACTAAGTGTGGTAATAAAAATAAATAACCTTTGTATCATGAGAAAATGGGTCCTGGTCTCAGTGTTTGGTGAAAACATACAAATCTAAGGCCAATTCCTTTTTTCTAGGGTAACATCAACTATATATATAGCATTAAGCCTACAGTTAGGTGATCCTAAATTTGGTGAGCAAGAAAATGGATCCATAGGCTAGTCATACCAATAGTCATGAATAAAAACTGTTGAATATATGCCATAACTATGGTCCTATGCATTAATTTTGCTGATGATTTTTTTATGTATGTATATACATGTTCATGACTGCGCCACTCACGACATCCAACATCAGATAAAACCCAGTTGTCTAAATACAGATGATTTGATAGAGAAACTATGGTCCTTATACAAAATGAAATGCTACTTAAAGATAAAAATATGAAATATTGTCCTGCCTACAACTTTGTTGGAGCTAGAGAGCCTTATATTAAAAAGAAATAAGTCAGAGAGAGAGATGAATGCTGGATGATTTCCCTCATACAAGGCAGATAAAGAAATAAAGCAGAGGAAACAGTGACTCATGAAAAGAATGTCATACCCTTAGACAATAGATCTGTGATCACTAATTGGGGGGAAATTTAAGTGGGGAGAGGGAGTACTGGGATGAAACAGATGAGAACAGACCAAAGAACAATGTCAGGTGTTTGGTTGTCTTTGTGGTAGTGGTGACAGTGTAGTAATCTTTTGTACACAAGTATTCATGTTGACAGTATTGTGATCATGTTACCTTGACAATCAAAATTAAAACCTAAATTTCCATGAATTAGTGGTTACTGAAAATTTATCAAATGAGGAGGATGAAGTATAATATCTCCATATGTTTCAATTACTTAAGAGCTCTTAGAGATCTAGCTTGGATTCAAATTCATGTTATTAATGTTGATTTTTTCAGATAGACTCTTCATCTTCATAAACCTAACACTTCAAATCAGGTCATGGTCAACAAAATGAAATCCTTGAATTAAATATACATCAAACTAAATAATATCTTGAGCACATCAGTTCCTTCACATTCACCCTTGAAATAAATACTAAATTTCATATGAGATATTGACACTTTTCTTACACATTAATGATACAGTAGCCATAAAACCAAGATCTAGTCAATTTATGGTGATATTAGAGAATCTTGTCTTTCCTGGTATCATAAAGTTTTCTGGCAATAGATAGAGCAATCAAGATTCATTTATATGCCACACACTGTCATATATAGAATTTTCATTACAGGTCCCCATATCTCTCTATCTCTATAGTTACCCAGATTTCATTAATGATGCAGTGAGAATAAGATCATTAGACAGTATGGAACCTTTAGGTTTTGCTGATTAAATATGGGAATACAATCCTGTCACTGAAGGAAAAAAAAAAGAAAATTGACTCAGGACTTGTTGGAGTGAAAGGAAGTTGCTAGGAACCAACTGACATTATGCCTAAGTGGAATAAGCATAGAATTTCCTATCAGGCTAAAATGAATTAGAATCCCACTCCCTTCACATAGTTGACTTGGCAACGTCATTGATTTTCTGAGCTTCTAGTGCATCAAGTATCAATTGTTAGTTGAATGGTAGACAGTGCTTGGCTCTCTTAATGTATTTTGATAAATGTGGCCATTAATTGCTAGGTGTGGTATAAAAGCCATATAAGACAATGACTTGGGAAATAGAGATGCATCATTTATAATTTATTTAACATTTGTTTTATTTATTATCATCTAACTAAAAGCAACAATATTGGAAAGATAATCTAGATATCTCTGTATTGATACTGGCTCAGTTCTACTATCCATGTAGGATGGATGAACTTATTATATTCAAAAATTAATCTTATATTTTTTACTGGACTCCTACTGGATGCTGGTGTAAGACACAAGGACATAAAAGCAATAAATTGAGTTTTCTGGTAGTGTATAAAAATTGGCTTTGGTTGTAGAAAGTAGAGCCATAGTAGAGTGTGTAGGGCACTTACCTTGCATGAAGCTGAGCTGAGTTCAAAGCCCAGCATTATGTACAGTTGACATTTATGTGTTGCCAGGAGAAATTTTGAGGGTAGAATAAGAAGTAAACCCTGAGCACTACCAGGTGTGGTCCACAAACTAAAATTAAAAACTCGGTCTTATTAGCAGTAGAAATTCTGCAACATATGCTAGCTAGGTTGACTAGAGAACATAGATGTTGGCAAATCCATATGAAAAATTGAGATAATTTGCAGTTAAGTACTTTTTTTTTCTTCTCAGTTAATAGAAAGCAGGATGAGTTACAAAACATAGAGATTAGGGGAAATGTTGATGCTTTTTTCAGTTGAGAGGAAGTGGTATATTGTCTTTTCAGAGCAGTGGAAGTGAATTTACAGAGAGAATGTGAGCGTTGAACATGTTTAGTAACCCTGTGAGATCTCTGACCATTATTTTTAAGGGAAACTCCCTGAGTCATTTTCAGAAAAGCACTTTCTTCTCAGTACATTACTGCAGAGTCATTATTTTCAAATCTTTCCAAAGAGAAAGGCAGAATTGTGTGGCAAATAAGAAGATAGGGAAACCAGAATTTAAACAGCAGATGTACCAAACAATTTAGCTATGCAAAACTGTTGCTCAGAATGTTTAGGTACAATCCAGGAAAACTTGAAATTGAACCAGCTGGGAATTTTATCTTTCAGTAATATTTAAGGCAGATATCAGGGGGTGAAAATTCTATTTCTCAATTGTATAGCCATAAGTCAAAATAACTGCTCAAATCACTCAGTGAGGGGTTCCAACAAAGTGCTTACAAATACCACCTAATTTCGTGAAAATGATTGGTGTACTGCTTTTTCCCTGCTCCTCAAACAATGGATAAAGTCCTTAGCTTATGTATGAAATGCATACTTGAGAGAAAAATTCAAAATTGCTGAAATTTTTTTATTCTGAGTTTTAAAAGAAAATTTACCTTTTTCATCATCTTTATATTTTTTTTCGTGTGTGTGTTTTTTAAGTGGTTGCCACTACTAGAAGAATTTGAGCAACATTTTATAGGAGAATATTGTGAGAAGGCTTCACATATTCTAGAAATGTGGCCCTCTCCTGTTTTTCTAGTTCTTCTCATATTTTCATAGAGAGGAATTTATATTTATGCTTGCAGTATTAAGTTCCCATTCTAAGTTTTTTCCTGAAGTTTACTAAACATAAAGTTCTGAGAATGATTAATTCTTTCTTTTCATTTTTTGTTGTTGTTGTTTTTATTTTGGGGGCCTCACCTAGTGATGCTCAGTGGTTACTCCTGGCTATGTGCTCAGAAATCGCTCCTGGCTTGGGCGACCATATGGGACACCTGGGGTTCAAACCGGGATCCCATCCTAGGCTAGCGCCAGCAAGGCATATGCCTTATAGCTCAGAGCCACAGCTCCGGCCCCTTTTTAGGGTTTTGTTGTTGTTGTTGTTGTTGTTTTGGTTTGTTTTGATTTTGGTTTATGGGTCACACCCGGCTGTGTTCAGGGGTTACTCTTGGCTCTATGCTCAGAAATCACTCCTGACAGGCTCAGCGGACTATGTGGGAAGTTGGGATCAACTAAGGGGGCCTCTGCGCCATAGATGGTAGAGCAGCTGACTGAGGCCTGGGATGAATCGACAGAAACTTTGTTGGGAGTATATTAGCTACCTGTCACTGGCACTCCACCAGGTCTGGATACATGAGCAGCTTTTGGACCTCGCTCTCCTTTCAGGATATCACACTCCACAGTCTCCCCTCTCCAGTGCTACACTTAAGCTTCCTGGAATTGTTTGTCTAATAGTTGTCCAGTGAACAAAGACATCTTCTCTAGAATCATCTTTATGTTGTCCAGTGAACAAAGACATCTTCTTTAGTATTTAATTTACGTTGATAATAATATTCTGAGCATTGAACCATTTGACAGTGCCCAAGACTTGGATTGCCAGAATTGGATCGTCCAACTGACTCAGGGCTTGGGGATTAGGACTGACCTTCCAACAGCACAGAGAATTAAAGTGGTGTTGGGGATCAAGCTAGGCTTGGCTGTATGTAAGGCAATTACTACTAAACCCATTATATTCACTGGCCTATTAAACATACTTTTATGTTAAATTGACAAGTGATGCTATTCCATTGGCACTACACTCTTTCTGTTGGATTAAAAACAGAGGCATATTTCACATTAATACCCTATTCCTTTTCCAATTAACTTGTAAAAAAAACACCTCCAAGTTATACGGAGCCCCCAAAGGGCCAGATTCAAAAGAGAAATTAAAACACTCACCATCACGGCCCTTAAGCATTTTTTAAAAAGGGTCATTATTTTTCATACTATTTCGAAATTCCTTCCTTTAACAAGAAATACTTTCTGAAATATATTCAGCAAGCTGCTATATTCCCTCCTCATGGAAGATATCTTGGGTAAAATAAAAAGAGGGTTTATCAACCCGTTGATAAATAATTCTCTTGATAAGACTGAATTCCATTGGTGCTGATGCCTGGTCAAGAAAAATGGCATCAGTGAACTGAGGAGTCCATAAGAAAGCTAAGTATCAAGTTGGGAACTATCAGTGGGACCCAGGAAGCTCAGAATAGAACCTTTTCTTCTCAATGAGAGTGATATAGGGAGCAATAATATAGGGCCATGCACCTATAACATCATTGGCTTGATTACATATTAGGGACAAGAATTCATCATTCTGGGCCGGAGAGATAGCATGGAGGTAGGGTGTTTGTCTTGCATGCAGAAGGACAGTGGTTTGAATCCCAACTTCCCACAGAAGATAGAAATGTGGCCCTCTCCTGTTTTTCTAGTTCTTCTCATATTTTAATAGAGAGGAATTTATATTTATGCTTGCAGTATTAAGTCAGAGATAGCCCCATCACAACAGATTTGCTCCAAAACCCCCAAATAAAATACATAATTTTAGGGGTCATACCCAGTGGTTCTAAGGGGTTACTCCTGGCTCTATGCTCAAAAATCACTCCTGGCAGCCTGGGGGGTGGGGGACACTATGGGATGCCAGGGATCAAACCTGGGTTGGCTGCATGAAAAGCAAACACCTGGCCTACTGTGCTTTGGCCCCAATAACATATTTTGAATCTAGAAAAATACATTTACAATTTTAAGTGCATATTTATTTTTATGTTTGAAAATAAGTGAATTCATCGGACACATCTTGGAACTAATGACTGAGTTTTCTCCCTAGGAGTCATTTTTCAACTTCAAAACAACTTCTGTAAGGTAGATAAAGAGCTGTCACGATAAATTCTACAATGTCAAAGAAGTTATCAGGATTCAGGGTGTTTTGCTTTTGAGCCTTCCTTCCCTGAAAGCAAAGTTCATTTTCTGGACCTTTTATAAGAAAGTGACTCCATAACTCTTAGGAATAAACTATTTTACTTCATTGATGTGTTTTGCTTCATTTCCCCCGAAAGGGGAAATTGGACTGGTGTGTGATATGTGAGGAGAAGAGAAGTGGAGAAGATAGGGAGGGAATTTCCAGTAGGCAATTCAGGTTTCCCTCAGTTGCTTCAGTAATTTTTTTCTCAAGCGGCAGCTTGCTTTCATCTCACTGGGCACCATTCATGCGAGAAACCTAGGTAAGGATTATTTAATATGGGGAACAGAATAACAGGAAAGGAGTGATAAAAAGAGGCTTCTAGGAGCATTCAGAACTGCATAGATTCCATTAAGTGGTACCCTGACTAGGAATTCTAAGTACTTCTCAGATGATTGTTTTTTTTTTTTTTTATTTTTTGAAGTATGTTATAAAATTTGGAATGAAACATAATTTTATTTTTATTACTTCATTTCTATCTGGACTATCTTATCTCAAGATCATCTCAATACAAGCTCTGGCAATTGTTACTTTTGATTAGTGATTCCTTATCAGCATCTGGTTAGTCTATTTTCCCTTTCTATTGGGAAGTTGATATGATGAATAGCAGTAGAGAATGTCTTCTGTTTTAACTTAGAAATCTCCTCCTTTTAGCATATGCCTGTGTTTTGCCTTTAGACTCAGCCCACACCCGCTCAATGAGAAAGTCTCACTGAAGGGATGGGTTAGAGGTACAGTATTCACTTTGGGGTGCTCTGCTGTGACTCAGTGCTGAATTATCAGCTCCATCTGAGTTAGGAATCATAGAAATGTATCTTTGCCTCTGGTGAGACAGAAACCTTCAGAAGAGGCTGTGCATGAAACAACACAATCCCATCACTGCCGGAAGCAAACCAGCCTCTGGATCCAAAGATCTTTTCATCTTAGGACACCCTCGGCATCTTTAAAAAAAAAAAAACTGACTTTAAGTTATAAAGGGTTTTTTTTTAAGTTTTATGTATTTTATTTTAGTTTCTAACTAGTGCTCATATCCCCTACAGCAATCCTACAAAGACAATCCATGGATTTGAAAATGAGAAAAGTGATTCTAAAATAAAATTACTTTTTCCAGAACTAAGTGGTGTTTTAATAAAATCAAATGTATTCTTGATCTCCTTTTGATAGACACTTGCTATGTATCAGAATGGAAATATAGTTTTATCCATGTGATTTCGGGTATCACATAGAAAATAGATTTCCCAGTAACAAAGGCATCATAGGAGAGGAAGACAGTAATGGAAAGTTTAAGAAGGGAAATAGCCACATAGAAAGCCTCTCTAGAGCTCAAAGCCTAAGCTATAGAAGTGCACCAAGGACATTTCACTCCTTTGCAAAAGCAGTATGGAGTGAAAAGAAACTTACCTGATAGTGACTGTTTCACACTTGCTCAGTCAAGTCACTAGTAAGAAGTTTCCAGAAGGAAATTAAGTTACCTATGCCCCTGCTACCTCATGTGTCTCATGGGATAATAATGTCTACCTCAAGAGACTGTAATGATGATTAAATGAACTAATATATGCTGTACATTTAGACTAGGCTCCCACCTTATATAACTCTGTCATGTCTTTATTATTATAATGCTATACATTATAGAAATATAGTGTCTTATTTTGTCTTTGCTTAATGATAAGGGAAATCCAATTTGAATATTTACTTTCATATTCTTAGAAACACATTCTAATTTGCCTGTGTATGGTATAATTTATATTATTATAATAATATCATCTAGATTTATGATGTTTTTTCTTTTTATTTTCCAAATTAATGCAGGTTCAAAAATTTTGTACTAATGCAGACTAGTATCCCAAAAAAATACAAAACTCTGCCTCTCTCATTTTCTCTTCTTTCTATTGCATTGCACTGTGGGAAAATATTTGCTTTAAGTGTTCTCAGTAGAGCTTTAAGGTCAGTAGGGAAAAGGCATTCATGATCCTGGAACTACCTTACTGTAGTTCTGCTTTGAGATTTAAAGTATAATCTGATATATTAGAAGAGCTGAAAAGTCTCATAAAAATACTGAGTATGTTCATAGAATCTGAATCAAAGCTTTGCTCCTACTAAAATTCACTAAAATACATTTGGAGACTTTTTTGTTATAGGGAGAATGAAAGAATGGAGAAATGATAAAAGTTTAAATGAAAACTTTGGATCTGAATCAAATGTTATCCATTAGTAAATCTGTACTATGGTATTTATTTACTTTTTATTTTTAAATATTTAAGGCTCAGTTTCTTGGGCAGCTAAGTATGACTCATGTTGCATCCTTTTTTTTTTTTTTTTTTTTTTGGTTTTTGGGCCACACCCGGTAACGCTCAGGGGTTACTCCTGGCTATGTGCTCAGAAGTTGCTCCTGGCTTGGGGGACCATATGGGACACCGGGGGATCGAACCGTGGTCCGTCCAAGGCTAGCGCAGGCAAGGCAGGCACCTTACCTCCAGCGCCACCGCCCGGCCCCTCATGTTGCATCCTTAATGATTTATCAAGATGTTTTAAAATTAAAAAATTGAATAGCAATATAGTACATCAAGATTTTCTGTCCATCTTTCTCTTTATGAATGGGAAGAAATTTATAGAGACACTTCTAGCAGAATTCAAGAAGGTCTAGAGAGATGTATTTGTAATTGATTATTGAGGGAAAGGTTTGAGAGAAAAGGTTTCCAGTTATAGATTAGATTAAGATATAAAACATGAACTCTTAGTGACCTTAAGGAGAAAGAAGTGAATTTAGTGGTGCAGGATCTGACTTGCATTTGTAAAGTTTTAGAATTAGTCCTTGGCATTGAATCTCCTCTGAATTTCAGCTCCACCAAACCCTGTCACCTCAACAATAGAAATATTTATGCCCACCATGCCAATGTTTATTGAAGCATTATTTACACATTAAAAATATATAAGTAACTTAGGTATCTACCAAATAAACAAGTAGATAAATAAAATGAGGTATGTTTATACAAAGGACTAGTATTCTGCCATTAAAAAATGTGTGTTTTGCTTCGTACAACAAATGGAAAGATCTCAAAATTAACTTTTGAAGCAAAAATTTAAGTTAGAAAGAAAATGGCAGTTATTAGAATCATTTTAACCATGTATGCAATAGAACATTATGAACTGATTAAATAAAAATGTGATTCTTAGTTCACTCTAAAAATCTACTAGTTTTTAGAAAGGGGTGTTGGAAGAGGGAGAAAGGTTTATAAGAAAAACAGTAGCAAATTGTTCTCTTAGCAAAACTTCAAAATTGGGATAGTCCCCTGGACAAAAAATTTTAAATCTTAAAATATATAATCCACCCAAGAAAAATACCATAATAGGTCGGTGTCTATTAGATGTATAGGGCAACATAGGCATAGAGGGAATAGGAAATTGTCAAAACTTCTCCCTGTACTTTGTTTAGGGTGCCTGTGACTATATGACATATACCAGCCTCTTCTTACTGTACCCATTGAATTTTAGGGAGGAGATTGTGGTGCTCAGGGTTTACTCCTGGCTCTACACTCAAGATATATTACTCCTGGCAGTGCTCAGGGGACCATATTGGGTGTCAGATATTGAATCTGGGTTGACCAGCTGCAAGGCAAATATCCTACCTGCTATACTATATCTTTGGTTCCAGAATTTTGATATGCTTTGTAATTGTTCTTAATGTCTCAGTTTAAACAATATCCCACTAGTTGGGATCAAGGGTGAGGAACCTATATTGCATTGAATAAATTGAGAGGTTGTAAGGTAATCCAGGGTTACTCAGATGGACCCAAAGCTTGGACAGTCCATGCACATTTGTTTGTATCATTCTCTTTGACCAACTGCTGCTGGACATAGGTTAAAAGTGCCAGTTTTGTTGGCGTTAGTCTGGTAAATTGCCACACAAGAGAAGAAAGGACTATTTTACATAGAAAAAATTTTAAAACATGAGATACTTCATGCTATCATTTTTTTTTCCTAGAGAATATACATTCTGGGTTGTGATCTCTGTCTCATACTTTCTTTATACTGAAGAAACAAACCTTATCTCCCATTTTCCAAAAACTTTCTGGGGACAGCCAGTTTGTATTGTGACATTTGCCACATAATCTTATCAAACTCTGTTCATTTTCAGCCCAGCCAATTATCCCTTCACCGTAGCAGGACACAGAATTCATATATTAGAAAGAGATCCAGAACAGCCTTTTAGCATCTATGTGAAATGCACACACAATATTCAATTTGTTTGTCTCCAGGCTGCTTTTTTTTAAAGTTAAGAGCTCAGACATTGGCTTTCAACAAAAGCAAAATTAAAGAAGTGAGAGAGAGGAAGGTCTATAAAGGTAAACAAAGTGCATAAAAGTGCCATTGATCTGCATTTTACTGAAGGAGGGGGGTCGGAAAAGGCTCTGGGAACTCAGGCAAGTAATTTTCATTGAGAGGTTGTCACTGTTTCTACGTGGGGCAATGCTTTATTATTGCAATATGTCATACCATTGTTGGAATGAGGCCAGTTCTTTTGCAGTGCTGTGTGACAGGCAGCCTGTCATCTTTGGATTTTGTTTGTCTTTGAAATTCTACTTTCCTTCCCACATCAAATTCTTCTTGCTTTTATTATTTTTTTCTCTGACAAAAAGACAGTATTATGATTATTCTGAAATGCACTAACTTCTCTGTAGTGATCATAACACTGTCTGAGTTGAGGGACATTGAGAGTCCGAGTAAATCATTATTTAGAAAGAATGTAAATTGTTAGCGTAGAAATAATTCGGAGTGAAAATATTTAATATGCCAGAAAATAACTTTTTCAGCAGCCTCCTAATTACACAGTCAGCCTTTAAATATTGCATGTAATTAAAATTTTTTTATCTATTCATTAAAAGTAAGATTGATGATTGGCATCAAACATGCTCAACATTGTTATCATGGTTTGATTAAATATGTGAGTTAAAAATAGATGGAAACAGATCAACTTACAAACTTAATGGAGAATGGATAAATCTGTGAATATGCATTTTAAAAACAAAGAAAACACTTTTGTTTTTTTTTTGTTTGTATATTTCAGAGCTACACGTATTATTTTTAGCATTTATTTTTGCTCAGTGATAACTCCCTTATGTACCCAGGGAACCATATCCAGTGGTTCCAGATAGAAGTGGTGTCAGCCATATGAAAAGCAAGTGTCTTAACACTGGTACTACCTCTTTAGCCCAAAGGTAAAACCTTTACAAAGACCAGCAGAAAAATGATGTGTGTTTGAGTGTGTGATGGCATCCAAACTAGTGAAGTTCAGTTATTCTTCTTATTGGGACTGTGATGTATTATAAGATCAAGAGCAGATGTTTCAGATGCTCAGATGGTCTGAGCTCAGGGATCTTTCCCAGAGGGACTCATAAAGATGATGGGTTTCCTGCAATCAAACTCATGTAAAGACATTGCAAGACAGGGACCATACCTGCTATAAAATCATAGTGTCCCAAGAGATTGAGCCAACCTCTTGATTCTTCAGAATTCTTTAAACTAATGCTACTCTCCCCTGAGCTAGACCAGCTATGTCCTCTTGATTTTCTTGCTTCCTGAATTTTCTAGTTTCCCTTTTAAACACTCTCTCCATTAACCATGCACAACCTGCTGTTGACTCTGCAGGCCACCTGGCCCAAAACTGTTATTAATGTGTCTTGTTTTCTTTATTGAACAACCAAAAAAATTAATTTAGTTCCTGAGTAATAGTATGCATGTAAAATTAGCATAAAAAGTACATAATGTTATGGCATTATTTATTGAGCAGATTTAACAGGGTATTTTGGGCACCCTGGTTTCCTTTGGCCAGTTGTCAGTCTTGTTCCTTTCCTGCCAGCCTTGGTTCACCCAAGTATCTCACTGCTTTGAACCCTTGAACTCTACTCTGGTCTCTCATTGCTCTGGCTTTCTAAGTCTTCCACAGTGCTCATGGCCTTTTGCTGATGCTCTATGGCCTATTGTTGGGTGTCTGTGGACCATCTCTCAAGGTAGCCTCTCCAGTCTCTTTTCCTTCATAATATTCTTTATTCTCAAGACACATGTGTGAGAACTGCAGAGTTCTGAATGACTTCCTCGGGACAGTTGAGAGGTCACATAAGAACCTACCTGCCATTTCCATTGTCTTGCTATCCCTCACGTTGGTAAGATTTAAGATTCTTTACTCATTGTCCCAGGCCCACTCTATTATCATAAATTCACCACCCTAAAATAAGATATCCGTAATTGGGTGTAGTTTCTAAAGTTGCTGCTCTTTTCTGCAGTTACTGATCGCTTTAAAATTAAAATTAGTTATTGATATCTGTATTAGACTGTTTTTAAAAGTTAAATAACAAAGGAAAAATAGCAGGCTTCAAACTTATTCATTTAAGCATTGTAGAGAAATAGCTCAGATCCAGAGACAATTGAAGAATTTATAGAGGGCTAGCTAAGGCCCAGAAACAATAGAAACAAAGAACAGTAGAGCTAATCCTTTGTGGGATGCTTTCCCTGGATGAGGGTGGGTAGAGAGGAAGAGCTGGGAATGTCATGGTAGGGGCAACTATGACCTTAACAGAGGGAGTGGTCACTATGGGCCAGAACTAAATGATGAAAGGAGGTAAAGTGATATGTATAATGCCCTATGTGTAATTACACAAAAAGGGGAAGGGAGAGTTAAAAATAAGAAAAAGGAAATAGTATTTTCCATAGAGGCAGGTGGAGTGGTGGGGAATGGGGAATTGGAGGAAGGTGGATACTGGAGATTGGGGATATGTCCAAAACTCAATCGTGAATAGCTTTTTGTTTGTTTGTTTGTATGTTTTGTTTGTTTGTTTCTTTAATGTTAGAGTTTAGATTTTGGGCCACACGCGGTGACACTCAGGGGTTACTCCTTGCTTTGCGCTCAGAAATTGCTCCTGGCTTGGGGGACCATATGGGATGCCAGGAGATCAAACCGCGGTCCATCCTAGGTCAGCCACGTGCAAGGCAAACTCCCTACAGCCGCGTTATCGCTCCGGCCCCATAAATAGCTTTGTTATTTAATAATTTATGCTGATTCCGTTACCTTTGTTTTGTTTTGTTTGAGGGCCACACCCAGAAGTACTTATGGGTTACTCCCGAATCTGCACTTAGAAATCACTTCCGGCAGTGCTTGGCACAACAAGGTTTGCACCCAAGCCTGCAGCATGCTAGGCAAATGCATTACTCACTGTGTATTGCTCTGGGCCTCAATAATATTTTTAAACTAATGTCCTCTCTTTAACATTTATTTTTATGACCATTAGTCTTTATTTTATAAAAATTTATATTTAACTTAAATATAACGAATATTTTCTTTGATATGAATTAGTACAGACTAGTTGTGTATAATACTTCATAGTTCTATCTAGATAAAAATTATATGAGGACTAGATAAGGATTAGATAAATATTCAAGCAAATGTAATGCTAATATGATTTCAAAGGAAGATTAAAATCATTAAGATACATAGTTTTTAAATGGTGTGGTGTATTTCAAGATGAGAAAATACCATAGTTAATTGAGTCATGCAAAGTTTTTGAAGGAAATAAGAATGGAGAGGATGAATCTATTGCTGTGTTCAATTGGAATTTTTAAAATACATATATTGAGGAATAAGTTAACTCTCACACCCACTGCATAGTCACCCACAAACTGCTTCAACTCACTAAATTTTAGTAAGTTTACTAAGTTGTGGAATCAATCAATTTACTGGTAGGTCATATATGTGATTTTAACAACTTCCCCTTAATACATTTGCCAAAGAGACTCCCATCACCAGTCTTGAACAACTAATTTCTCTGCTTTTCTTATATACCTTTTCTTTTCATTTTTGGTTCTTTTTTCTTTCTTTCTTTTTCTTTCTTTCTTTCTTTCTTTCTTTCTTTCTTTCTTTCTTTCTTTCTTTCTTTCTTTCTTTCTTTCTTTCTTTCTTTCTTTCTTCTTCTTTCTTTCTTTCTTTCTTTCTCTTTCTTTCTTTCTTTCTTTCTTTCTTTCTTTCTTTCTTTCTTTCTTTCTTTCTTTCTTTCTTTCTTTCTTTCTTTCTTTCTTTCTTTCTTTCTTTCTTTCTTTCTTTCTTTCTTTCTTTCTTTCATTTTTTTCTTTTTCTTCCTTTATCCTCTTTCTTTCTTTGCTTTTCTTTCTTTTTCTTCCTTTATCTTCTTTCATTCTTTCTTTCTTTCTTTCTTCTTTCATTCTTTCTTTCTTTCTTTCTTTCTTTCTTTTTTCTTTCTTTCTTTCTTTCTTTCTTTCTTTCTTTCTTTCTTTCTTTCTTTCTTTCTTTCTTTCTTTCTTTTCTTCTTTCTGATTAAAGTGGATTACG
>NC_064863.1:14672943-14719403 GCF_024139225.1 Suncus etruscus | reverse complement strand
GGAAGGAAGGAAGGAAGGAAGGAAGGAAGGAAGGAAGGAAGGAAGGAAGGAAGGGAGAGAAAGAAAGGAAGAAAAAGAAAGAAAGAAAGAAAGAAGGAAGAAAGGATGGAAGAAAGAAAGAAAGAAAGAAAGAAAGAAAGAGAGAGAGAAAGAGAGAAAGAAAGAGAGAGAGAGAAAGAAAGAAAGAAAGAAAGAAAGAAAGAAAGAAAGAAAGAAAGAAAGAAAGAAAGAAAGAAAGAAAGAAAGAAAGAAAGAAAGAAGAAAGAAAGAGAGAAGAGAAGAAAGAAGAAAGAGGAGAGAAAGAAAGAAGAAAGAAAGAAAGAAAGAAAGAAAGAAAGAAAGAAAGAAAGAAAGAAAGAAAGAAAGAAAGAAAGAAAGAAAGAAAGAAAGAAAGAAAGAAAGAAAGAAAGAAAGAAAGAAAGAAAGAAGGAAAAGATTTGACTTTTTTTCTTTTTTTATTTTTATTTAAAGATTTGACTTTTAAAATGGGATGGGTAAAGGAGCTAGGTAGACTTTTTTTTTTTTTGTTTGTTTTGTTTTGTTTTGTTTTGTTTTTTGGGCCACACTCGGCGCTCAGGGGTTACTCCTGGCTGTCTGCTCAGAAACAGCTCCTGGCAGGCACGGGGGACCATATGGGACACCGGAATTCGAACCAACCACCTTTGTCCTGGATTGGCTGCTTGCAAGGCAAACGCTGCTGTGCTATCTCTCCGGACCCGAGGGTAGACATTTTTTTGATAATAATTTTTATTTTGACCAAAGTGGATTACAAATCATTCACAGTAATATTTTAGGTACATAGTGGACATTGAATCAGGGGCATTCTCAATTTTGTCTTCTCTCCATCCTGTTCCCAGCATATATCCCATATCCACTCTTGTCCCCCAACCCCCCCCCCCCCCCCCCCCCCCGCCCTCGCCTGCTAGTATAAGTGGTCCCCTCTGTGTCTAGCTTGTTGTAGACTGGGTATTGATTCTGTTGTTGTTGAGTTGGATTTGGTGTTTAAGTCTGATCATTTTTTTTATTTCTACGCAGTGTTCATATGACTGTTTTGATCTTGGTACTCTCCATTATTTCCTCCTCAATTTGTGAGGCTGAAGAAAAATGGTTCAAGTTATGTGGTTTATATTTGAAGGAAAGAAAAAAATAAGATGAGGCAAAATCAAACAAGTAAAACATGGTAGGAGTCCTTAGAGGCTATAAATACCAATTTAAGAAAAGAAAGGAAAAAAAAGAAAAAAAATTATAACAAAAATATCAAACAAAAAACCCCGAAAAGCAACACAATAATAAAGACAACAACCATACAATAACCAACCAAGGTCCTGAAATAAAAACAAAACAAAGCACAAAAAACCCCAACAACAACAACAACAAAAAAAAAACAACAATAACCAAACCAAAAAAATAATTTGTGCTTATTTTGTTTTTGCATAGGCACAGTAAATATTAGGGAGATTAGAAAGGGAATTCCCTTGGCCTAAGAGATACAGACATTTTTTTAAAGTAGATATATAAATACCCAACTGATATAAGGTGCTCAATAGCACTTTGTTTGTAGAATTGCAAATCAAACTCCGATGAAATATTTCACACTTGTCAAAATCACTATTAGTAACAAAGAGCCTAGGTGTTGGCATGGGGTGCATATTATTGCACTGTAGGTTGGAATGTAAATTAATACCTCCACTTAAATATAGTAGGAGATTCCTCAAAAAATATAAAAATTGAATTATAATATGTTTCAAACATTTCACTTCTATAATGTATATTAAAATAGAAATAGTCTCTGTTAGAGATCTTTGTGCTCCAATGTTAATGTAGTATTATTCACAACAGCAAAAATACAAAATTGATGATATCTCCAACTGGATTTTTAAGAAATGTGAGCATACATATACAATTGAAAGAGATTTCTGCCTTGAGAAAAGGATATACTGTTTATAGCAATGTGGTTGAAACATTAAGACATTATATTAAGTGAAATAAGTCAGGCAGAGAAAGATATTGTTTAATATCACCTATATGTGGAATCTTATAAAGAGTCAAACTAATAAAAAGAAAAAGTAGATGAGACTCAGGAGCAGGGTAGGTAGGAGAAAGGGGAGATAATGGACAAATTCACACCTTAAATTCATACAATGCTCTATCTCAATCATATGTATATAAATCAGGATACAAAAGCATGCTGATAATATTATTTTGTGGTCTTAAAAAGTTAAGCCTTATCTTCTTAAAATCTTATTCATTATATTATAAACTGCAGTAAAGCAAAAGTGAAAGTTAAATAGCATGAGGTTCTGGAATAATAAGAATGAAAGCTTTTATTAAAATCAACACATTTTACATGTAGAATGACTAAAGTCAGTGAGTGATGTGGTTACATCAACAAAATCATTAGTACACGACATCTTATATCCTAGAGAACTGCCCTAACTACAGACCGAAACTACTGATACCAACGGTGATTGGTAGTGTCAATCACTACTCAAAAATAACATGAAGAGGTACCTATTTTCAATAAATTGATTCCTAGGGGGAAAAAAGTAATTAGGCCACAACCTAAGACGAAAAAAATTTTTTATCAAAAGAAAAGAATATTATTTAACAGTCTTTTCCAAATGCATGTACTCTTCAGAATTCTTTTTTTTTTTTTTTTTATGTTTGTCTTTAGCGATGCAGAAACAAGACAGTTATGGATGATTTCCTTTCAGAAGGATACCTTTTCCTAAGATGAATGAGCATGGGACCCATATTAAAGTAGATTAGAAGAAACTTTTTTGGGAAACTTCCATCTCCTGTGAAATACTTTTAGTGATGGGCCTTCTCACCTCAGATAGCTGCAAGAAACAGCAAGGTAGGACCTAGGAGAAGCCAGTCTCACCAACTACTCTTATTCTTAACTCCATCATTGTCATTCATAATAAATGCACATCTAAAGTAATGTTTATTAGATACTAAGCATATTCTTAATGTTTAATGCCTTTTAGTTTACTTAGTTCCCTTATTCAATTTATAAGTATGATTTGGAGGTTTATTGGGGTACAGCAGACTACACATACAGCAGTTTTTAGGAGTTATTCCTGCCTCTCTTCTTAGGAATGATCCCTGGTAGGGATTGAAATAATGCTCTTTGCATACAAGGCAAAAATCTTACTCCCTGTATTAAAATCAATGGGCCCGATAGATCTCATTTTATTGATGAGAAAACTGAATAAAGAGCAGTTTTGAGTTACTTTTCCAAGATAATTCCATTTATAAAAGTTGATGTTCAAAGACAGTTATTATTAATTTAGGAGATTGTACCCTTAAACATCAATTCTATATTCCTGAATACAAAAAGCCCTTAGCATTCTTGTGAATTTTGATTCATAGGACGAAGAATTCCCTAAACCAACTATCAGTAGCAATAGCAATACATATTCTTACCTTTTATATATACCCTTGTGTTCTCACAGAAATATAACTACAATTATGTTGAAACACAGATGAAATTTTCACCTGATAAATATAATTCTTCCCATAGCCCTCCTACATGTCAAGAATGAAATCCATGGTGTGTCTATACTACATACAAATGCAGTATATATACTACATGTAAAAGTGTACTCAAGTCATAGTGCGTTTGCCTTTTAGGGGTGAGGCCCTGGGACCCAACCCAACCCTGGCACAATGTACTCCCTCTCACCAGGAATATTTGTCTCACATTGCCCCTGTACTGCTGATCCATGGCCCTGATCTTTATCCATGGTAATATTCTAATATGCTAAATATTATCCTTATAGGCTATTTCAAAATCCTATAATATCACTAAATGCCCTCTTATGACTCTAAAATTTCTCACTTGTTAATGGAGTTAATTTATTTTTATTAGTTATGGATCCTTCCTTTTATTTTCTTTTTATCCTCATGTTTCAACAAACATTCTTAAATTTGTACAATTACAACGCTATACTGGGATTATATTCTAGTTAACCCGGTTTTTCTTCAAAAGTCAAATCTGCTTATTTTCCAGGACTAGAGAAGAAAACAGAAGCACAAGATGAGCAGGGATATTTGGTTAGCTTTGTTTTGTTTTATTTGTCATGATTGTTCAGAGCTTACTTGAAGCTCTTTGCTCAGGGTCACTCTGGTTCAAATCCGGGGATTTGGTGCCAAAAATAGAACCTGGGATGGCCACATGCAAGGCAAAGTATAAGGCAAAAGCCTTATTTGCTGAACTGTCTTTCTAATAATAAATCTGGTTTAGAAGCAAGGCTAAGCTAAGTATCATAGAAAACAACACACTGGTAGAGGGTGTGATGTTAGAAAATCATAAGAAATAGTATTACAAATCATGTTGACTAAAACAAAAATGGAAAAAAAAAAGAAAAACTACAGTAAGTCCCATATTTCATACTCCCATAGCCTACAAGCACAGTGAAAGACTAAACAAACATGGTCTCAAAAACCAACTAATCACTGTATTTAAACCATATTATCACCGGCATGAACAAGGAGAAAAACTATCAACACACAGAATTACAACATGGTGTTTAGGAACAAAGCAATTGCTAGAAATGAGGCATCCAGATATGTCTAAACAGCGTTCAGACATGATTCAGTTTAGTTTGCAGAATTCAACAAAGACTTATTGTCCATTCAGAATCTCTAGTCCTGCTGAGACCCCACAGTGCTACAAGTGGCTTAGCTACTATTTACACACCCTGCAACCTGACACTGAAAGATTCTTAAATCACCCAGATGAAGTTACCAAGATTTCATTCCTCTAGTCATTCCATCCAACCTTTTTCAGTGAAATAGAAACCAGTAAGTATATTCCCTCATCAGTTCTACTAGCCATAGGAGTCTGTGGTTTGTAGGTCAAACTCACTTAGGCACATTGTGGCTTAATTCACACATCAAACTGAAGAGGAAGTAGACCCCGGGGTCCAGGTGTAATGTATGCAAAAGAAACAACGACGGATTTTGCTGTTAAACTCGAGTTCTAAGTTTTGATCTGGGAGAAAGGTACTCTTTTTTCTGTAGTTAGGTTACTTGAGGGTGAAATGGGTATACTTAAGGTGGTAGTCAGAGGAACATCTGCAGGGCTCTTCAACGAAAAATTATGAGACCACCGCTAGAATCCCAGGTGATAATCTGGGGGCTTGCTTGAAATGCTAATTTTGGACCATGTCCAAGAATTCTAAAATCAGGAAGAAGAAAGAGAATGCATTCCTAGACATCTGCATGGTAATAGATCACCAAGATTTTTTAATTACTGAATTTAAACATTGTAATTTACTAGGTTGTTCATAATAGAGTTGTTCAGGATTGAGTTTAGTTTCAGTCATACAATATACATTTCCAACCACTATGACCCCACTTTCTCCTTCCCTCCATCCTGCCTGCATCTATGGCAGGCATTTTCTTCATTCACTCTCATTTTCACTCTTCCTCCTTCTCTACTTTTTCTTTGTCTTTCTCTTCCTTTTCTTAAGGGAAATTCTTAAGGGATTCTTAAGGATACTCAATATTGTTTTGTTAGGAAGAATTTGAAGTATTAAGTTAAAAATTAAAGCCCTTAGTATGATCACTGTCATGCGATATCACCTTGCTACAAGTTAACTATTTTTATGTGTAGAGAAAAAGAGCTAAATTCAGATGATTCAGTTCAGATGGCTCTAATAAACTACTCATAAAGAAATCAATATTGCAAGTAATAACAAAGAAGTTACAGATTAGCTATTTCATCATTTTCACTTCCAATGGTTTTCATTGCATTTTAAAGTTATTTTTTAAATGTCTTATATCCACAGTTCCTTTCATTATAAGTGATGAGCAACATGTATTTTTGAAACTACTGCCTCTTCATTTCCATACAAAAATGTAGTATTTCTTGGCGATGTAAAAATCTACATCTGTCTGACAATATGAATTATAGTTGAAAACTAGTAGTGGTTGAGGAGATAGGATCCATGAATGATGGTGTACTTGAAAAAAAGCTCAGCTGATGGCCATCATTTTTATCCAGAGCAAATGCCAAGAATGCAAGAGAAATATTATGGGTACCATATTTTGCTTGACAAGGTTTATTAGCACATACCTACTATTATTTTGAATGTGGTCTGAATTGGGTCCTAGGCATGGTTCATCTCTCCTGTAATTTCAGATGGAGGATTCTTCTTTTACCCTATTCTGGACATCCTGAGAAATACAAAAGAAGGATCTAGTGAATTACCACTTCACACACACACACACACACACTCACACACACACACACACACACACACACACAAAACACACACACATACACACAACACAAATTTATTCTGAACAACTGATCCAAGAATGGAAAAGTATAATGCTTATTGTTAATATTGAAACTAGACCAGTTTACTATTAAGAAAACATGATGATCATGATGATTATGATGTTGCTTTGGGGACCACATTCAGTTGTTTTTGGGTATTTTTCTGAAAGAATAGGACATCATATGTAGCAAGTTTGTTGCTCCAGTATTCTATAAGGAATTAGAGTTAGCAATTTGCCCATAAGCTTGCCTTTAATTTAAGTGTCCATTATTTTAGAACTTAAAAAATATCTATAGACTTGCTGTCCAAATATTATTGCCTAATATTAGATATTTTTCTAAATGCCTGTCATATGCTGAAATGTTATCACTTGTGCATAATCTTTGATCTAAAAAACCATTTGACTAGTAATAAAAATGTTACAGCACAATAGCAACATCTAACATAATCTAAAAGCAAATATAGAGGATATGGTTATGCTTATAATTACTTTATTTTTCTTACATAATTGTAATCCATTAAGGATTAATGCAAGTTCAAATTCCAGTTTCTTTCAATTGAAGACATCATTTAATGATTACTGTTATATCACAACAAAGCTTTATTATTTTTTTCTCACTTTTGAAATATCTCACCTGTTTCATTTGTATTGGTGTTGAGTGAACATGATTGCAATAATGTAGATATTTCTCTTTTTGTACATAAATTTATTGCATCTTCACTGCCACTAAAGAACCAACGGCCCTCAAACACTGTCTTATGTCATTTCTAATCTTCCTTTTCCTTCCAAATTTCCCCCAAATTCCCCAAATTTCCTTCACCATCACTGGGTAAATATAAAGTAAAAGACCAAGGGTTTATTAAATTGGGATGCCTCCAATTTCCTTGCTGCTTCTTTTCTTTATGTATTGCATATGTGTAAATTAACTTTTCTTTTCCTTTTTTTTTAACTTCCATCCATCAATAACATGGCATTTAGCTCCATTTATAATATAACAAGAGACAAGATTGTATATTTCGTATAGCTGAGTAGCATTTCAGAGTACACACATGCCTTTTGGGGAAGTATTCAGGTCTGTACTTAGGGTACACTCCTGACAAGATTGGGAGACCATATAGGATGCTGGTTATTGAACCCAGGTTTGCTCCATGAAAGGTAAGTGCTTTACCTGTTGTACTTTTGGTAGAGGCCTTTAAACTGGTCCTCATATTGCCTTCTAGTTAGATGTCTCTCAATTAGTTCCTTTGGTTTTCTTGTTTAAAATAATGTTTTCCCATTTCCTTCTCATCTGGCTCATTCCCTTCGCTTGGGAGTGGGCTTTGTTTATCCCAATAAAGGCTACACAGGAAGACTGGAGGAGAGGTTGACATTTTGGCTCGTGGTTCCATGTGGTGGAGTGACTGGCTTGTGGGTGACCAGTTTGCGGTGTTATTTTCTGGACTTGCTATATCTTCCCAACTGTGTGTGGATTGTTTCCTGCCTCAGAATTTCTGCCAGACCTGAATCTCTTGTCCTACCTGGATGGGGGCATGAGAATCCCTCTGCCTCTCTGGGACTGTGGAACACACAGCCCACCATTTCACATTCTACTACCACTAAAGTCAACCATATGTCATATTTAATCCACTCATCTGTCTCTGAACATTTGTATTATTTTCAATATCTTAATATTTTATCAAGATAAAGTGTCACAATGAACACAGATGTGTATATGCATATATTTTATCATGTTTTTAACATGTATGACAGGGAGTGGAATGGCTGGGTCATCTGAGATTTGTCTTTCATTCTTTGAGAAGTCCTTATACTGCTTTTCAAAAGATATTGGGAACCAGAAAACATCCATACCAACGGTGGACGAAAATTCTATTTTCAATGTATTTTAAGAAATACTCTTTATGACTCTGCCCATTGTCAGCGTAGTTGATTTTTACCCCGTTTTATTACTTTTCTCTTCCTCAAACAAAACCACGTAATTTGAACTATCTAGTCCCGCCTCCCAATTAGAGGGGGCAGTAATGGAGTCATCAAGACCAAACAGTTATAAGACCACTAAGTAATAAACTAGACACAGAAGGGACCACTCATTCTAGCAGCCCCTCGGGTGAGGGTGGAGTATATGGGAGGCAGGATAGGAACGGAGGTGGAGGGAGGACAATTCAGTGATGGGAAATTCCCCTGATTCAATATTAATATGTACCTGGAATATTACTGTGAACGATATGTAAACCACTATGATTAAAATAAAAATTATATTAAAAAAGAAATACTCTTTATTATGTCTTTTAACATAGCCAAATTATAGTTTTATTATAAACATTTCTTTCATACTTTAATTAATTCATATGACATGTAATAAAATTGCCTATTATAGTGACAAGAATACTGACAAATCACATGGGAATCAGAGCAAAGAGAAGATAGATAATATGAAGGCCTGTAACCTCCAATGCCTGCAGATATATCAACAAACTAGCAAGGAACTTTGAAGACCTATCATAGTAAAGACGTGACACTAGGAACGTGGAGCTTATTTGACTGCTAATTTATTCCACACACTTGGACTCCAAGTGTCTGTTTTGAAGCACACTATTATGTAACATAATAATGACATTTTATTAGTAAGTTCTTATGTAAACACCTCCTATTGACAAACATGTTCTATTACAATGAGAGGCTCAAAAGCCTAAAATCTGAAATAAAAAAATCACAAAATGTATAATTGCATAGGGGCAGGAGACATAGGAGAGCGGTAGGGTATTTGCCTTGCATGCAGCCGATCCAGGACGAACATTGGTTTGAATCCTGGCATCCCATAATGTCCCCTGTGCCTTCCAGGAGCGATTTCTGAGAGCAGAGCCAGGAGTAACCCCTTGCAGTGCTGGGTGTGACCCCAAAATAAACAAAAAATGTATCAATGCAAAATGGTGAGTTGTGACTTTTTGTGAGTAACTGATGTTCCTTTCTGGAAAGGCCACCCACCAGCTAAGTTTCTAGTGGAGACAAAAACTCATTTAAAGTGGAATAGGATGTGAAGCAGGTATCTCTTCTCTGTCCTTTGACAGCATCTCATCAATTCCCTGGATGAGTAACTACACATTGTACATATGTCTGTACAGGAACCAGTACATAATTAAATCATGAAATTCTAAATGGTCCTCCAGAGTATGATCTGCAAGGATTGCAGCACATGAATATTTTATCTGAAGTTAAGAGACCTATTTACAGAATCTTGGAGAGCATAAAAGACATTATAAAGCCCTTGGCAAAGGGCTGGTGATAAAAATGCCAATCATCTTTAGATCCTCTATTTTTCCAAAGGTATTCTTTTATGTAAAGACTATCAGAATTGTTAAGTCCTTGTGCTTCCAAGGATTTGGCTGTAATTCATTCCAAAATGCCCTTATAAATGTATTATTTCACCATCATGGATAAAATTCTGAATCCTTTACTTTTCTTTAGACCTAATATTGTCATATGCAAATAATCCAATATCTATCTTATAGTTAAATTTGATCTCAAGATGGCGTTACTTGCATTTTTTCAGGCTTATAGGGAAGCAGAAAAGCTAATTTTAAATCTAGTCATCACCTGTGCCTCTTCCTTTGTGAAGTGTCTGCTGGTATTTTGTGAAGATTCATATTATTGTTATGATGTCGCCATTCAGTGGTATTATACCAGACAAAAAGTTTTCCATTGGGCACCTACTGTGCTCATGTCTCTTGCTCATTTTTCTATTTGAACTGTTTGTCTTTCATTTTCTTGACTCTTATGGGGTCTTTATTTTGCTGAACTTTCATATTAACCTGGGACATGGACGTGATTTTTCTTTTTTACAGATGGGAATCAGAGCAGGAAGGGACTGAGAGAGGCGTGGAGGTTTATAAAGACAGCAAATGATAAAGGGCAATCTGAACCCAGCACGCTTTTCCTCTGAAACTCAAGTGGCCTCCAGCAAACAAGCCTTCTTTATTTTTCCGGGAACTTTCTGATTTCTACGCAACAAGCTCCCCCTAGATTCTCTGCCATGAACACTCTCAGTGCGAGTTAACACTGTAGAGAAGTGAAGAATGGAAAAAACCAAAACAGTAGGATTTTCTGAAAATAGCTAGAGAATAAGCCAATGGCAAAAATTGGGAGAGTAGCAGGTATCTGGTATTACTTCTATGGCCTGCCCTGAATCATCTTAAATTAAAAAATGAATATAAGAGGCTGGAGAGATAGCATGGAGGTAAGGCATTTGCCTTTCATGCAGAAGGTCATCAGTTCAAATCTCGGCATCCCATATGGTCCCCCGTGCCTGCCAGGAGCGATTTCTGAGCATAGAGCCAGGAGTAACCCCTGAGCACTGCCGGGTGTGACCAAAAAACCACAAAAAAATGAATATAATAAAAGAAATAGTAATATTAAGAATGTGTTACACACTGAAGATAAACATAATCTTCACAGATAAACTTTATCTGTGGAAAAAAACTATCATGAACAAAGTTGTAATCATGGCATTTAAATAATACTTTAGATATATAACATATTTATTAGTCACTATAAGGCAACACTATAATTTTAAAAAGTGACACAAAAGAAAGGGGGGGCAGAGACAGAGACTGAGACAGATTGAGAGGGTCCAGAGCGATAGCACAGCAGTAGGGTGTTTGCCTTGCACACGGCCAATCTAAGACAGACCTTGGTTCAATCCCAGCATCCCATATGGTCCCCCAAGAACAGCCAGGGGTAACACCTGAGTGTCACTGAGTATGGCCCCAAAAACCAGAAAAATAAAAAGCCTGTCCCAGAAACAGGAGAAAGGGAAGAGGGAAGCAGGGTGGGTGAGAGCGAAACAGTTGATATTGATGGCAGGAAATGCAACACGAATGAAGGTTGTTATGTATAGTTAATAGAAAATCTTCTAAGACTATGTAATCAAATGGATGTTCCTAAGTTAAAGAGAATTTGATATGTTTTGAAGACTTAACACAGAACAAATAATTGAAGTACATTATAAAATGTGTGATATATCTTTGTTGCCAACACCAATAAATTTATCTTTCTCTGTTTATCACTTTAACTAGAAGGTAATAGTAAAGCATCAACAACTCCAAAAGTCTTTCGTTCCACAAATATATGGTCCACTGTAAGCTTAATTTTCCAGAGAGAATTATTATTGACTTATGAACATTTAACAAGTACCAAATTAAAATTCTTTTGAAGCAAAGCCTTGGCTTTTTGAATGCCATGTATCTGTTGAATGATTATTTTGATCGAAAACAGAGCTATGGCATGCTTCAATCTTTTGCTAGAATCTTTCAGCTCCTGAATCGAAATCCATATTAGTTTCTAAACTTCAGGGAGAAAAACAATATTATAAAAATCTGATGTTTCTGAAAGCTTTACAGAGAAATATTTCATGCCCATCTGACTTACAGGAGGCAACATCTATTGTCATCTATGAAGAATCACTTTCTCCAAATAGTGAGCACTCCTTAATCTTTGGTAAACATCTGTGAAAATACAATGCTTACTGTCTTGAAATATTTTTTTCTATTTTTTTCTTTACTTTTGGCAAAAATATAGCTCCTGATGTGATGGTCTAACAGATAAATGTTTATATTATTAGAATTCATTTGCTTGATTTGTTTTGGTTGTTGACATAACATTAAACTATAAGAAAATAGTAACCATACTTCCAAAGAGTCTAGAACAACAAAAACACATACACACACACACAGACAAAAACAGAACATGTAGTAGGTATTCGGTTATCGTTAGTTGAATACATAAGGGGCTGAATATCTTAGTTAAATGATCTTGTCAGCCAGGAAGTTTATCCAGGTGATTGTTCAGAGTTCTAATTTAAGAATGGAGTTAAACTAATAATCACTTTAGAAACATATTGAAAATAATTTTATCTATGCAAACAATATTTGCCACTCTAACACCGTTTTTTACTGTGTTCTTTTGATTCTAACCCTTAAAAAAAACCTTAAACTTTTGATGTTAACTTAAACTAATATGCATGTGCATGAAAATATAAAAAAAATACTATGCCTTCAATGTTTAAGGAGTCACATAAATCTCATGGCTTTAGATTGCTTTGTGTACTGCTAAGAAATGTTATAATGTACTACAATCGGGGGACTTGTGGACAAAGTAATTGTACATGGGTTCTGCCTTATTTTTCTTAATGTTCTTTGACTGTAAGTTCAATATTTAGGAGTCAGCAAGGAGATTTCTTTTGAGAACTCTGTTTATGGACGATTGTCCTTCCACTGTAACTTTACTTTCTCCTCTATGCATCATTGTTCTCATAATTAAAAATAAAAAAAAATTAAAAAAAAAAGAAAATAATTTTATGAGGCAAAGAAGTGTGTATTGCTGATGGGGTAATAGTATAGCTATATATCCAAAGCACAGGCTCAACAACACTGAAAACATGAGATCTAAGCTGCCACCACCGAACTTTGTAATGCCTCTGTCAAGATGGTGGGCAGGGTTGGCAGGGAGATGAGACATAGAGGACAATGTAGTAAGGGAGTGATGATGATGGGAGCTGACACTCATGGTAATATTGGTGTCTAGATATGCTATGCCTAAAACTCAACTATCCATCACATTTTTTAATCACACATTTAACTTAACATTTTTAAAATAAGAAGATCATGTGTTAAATTATTACTGGGTTTTATCTCAAAATAATAAAGTCTGACTTTTGAGTGCAAGAATCATTTAATCTTTCCCATCAACTCATACTATTCTGAAAATTCATAAATTGGGAGAGTTCTGAGGTTACACTGTAAGTAACTTCAGAGGAAATGATGAATAAAGATTCACTCCTGAGCATCCTTCATTTGAAAGTTCATACCTTCTCCACTAAAAACAGATTTTCATCTTCATGCTCCTTCTTGTTTTAGGAATTTACAACCAAATTCAAGATGGAACCTAAACAGAGAAATAAATCCTCAGAATATATTGCTGACATACATAAATTTTATATTCTGCTGACATACATAAATTTTATATTTCACACTTTATTTGTTAACCGAAAGTTGTAATGAGAATCACCATATAGCTTTAACATCTAGAATTAAGAAAACTGGATTCCAGCATAGATAAATAACTTTTCTAAAATAGGGTCTGCATTTAAAACCTTGTCTATTAATTCAAAGATTTCTTTGAGACTCTGAGAAGTCTATAAACAAGTAAGGAAATTGTATTTATTGAAGCCATATGTAAACTATAAATGGTATAATTTTCAAAATATCTGAGAAGTCCGAGAATATCAATTTTTATTGGTCAGGAAAGACTCAGAGATATTATGTAATTTGCCTAAAATAATGGAATCAGCTATTTATATTTTATTTATAATATAATATAAATAATATATTTTAGTTGAAGGATATTTTTATTTCAATTGAGGAAATATGGTTTCAGTAGTTTAACAGTGTGAACAATTTTTCTTACTATCTATAATGTTATTGCCTTTCTATAATCACTGATGTGCCCAATACCTTTCATCTCTACCCTTGTGTCTTCTTCAGTCTGTCTCATCCACCTTTCTCTCCTACCATTTCCCTCTCTTGGTTACTTCAGTTTTGTATTCAAATTCAAATTTTGATGTAGTTAGATTCCAGCCATTCTGTATCTTAATTTACTTAAAAGTCACATGAGTAAAATCATCTGCAATTTTACCTTCTCACTCTGTAAATTCCACTAAACATCATGCCTCACATCTCATCCAAATTGAGAAAAAGGCAAGTTTTCATCTTTTCTTAAAGCTGGGAAGTATCTTATTGTATATTTAACAACTTCTTTATCCACTCATTTATCATAAATATCTGAAAAAGTCTTCTAATATATGAACTAGACTTCTAATTTTATTAATGAAATCAAGCAAGGTATAAAGACTGCATTTTTATACAATTGAAATTATGCAAATATCAGGCCAGAGGGCTAGGATAGTGAGTAGGGTGTTTGCCTGCATGCAGCTGACAGGAGTTGGATCATCAGCATTCCATACGGTGTCCTGAGTCTACTGGGAGTGATATCTGAGGGCAGAGCCAGAAGTTACCTCAGAGCACCACCAACTGTGGCGCCAAAACAAAACAAAACAAAACAAAAAGAAGGGATGCGAGAAGGACAGTATTGTTTGTTCTCTATTTTAAAAGAAATGAGACAATTAGGCTATCTGAGAGGTACCCAACAATTTAAATTAAATTAATTTGTTAATTAGAATTTGATAAATTTATGATAAATTTGATAAATATGGAAACAATAATTTTCAGTGAGGAACAAATTTTTGGGTGTCAGAGAAAGATAATGAGAAAGTGTTATCAGAGTTTACAGTTCATAGCACGTCCTAGTATGACTTAAACTTACGTTTATTAATTAGAGATGAGTGAAATAAAAGTGGAATAGAATTTTTGCAAGACTGTACATATTTAAAGGTATATTCTGTTTCCATATAGTTTGCAGCTATCAAAATCCACTTTGTTAATGGAAATATGTATCATTGCTTCTCTAAATCAAACATCTATTTCTTTTGAGGGGGATGTTGGGCCATACCCAGTGATGCTCAGGGGTTACTCCTGGCTATGCACTCAGAAATTGCTCCTGGCTTTGGGGACCATATGGGATGCTGGGTATCTATCCAGCTCTGTCCTAGGTCAGCCTCACTCAAGGCAAACGTCCTACAGTTGAGCTATCTATCACTCCAGCCCCTCAAACATCTATTTCTAAGAGCCACTATCTTTACTTGTCAATGACTCCCTCCAAGAGGTGTGAAGAAGACACAATAGCTGGTACAAATTAAATGCAGAACAAATAGTGCCCTAACTATTTTTATAAAATAAAAAATGTGGGGTGAGGCAATGTTCGGATACATTAGACTAAGAATTGCAAAATAAGGAAAAGGAATAAGGGGGAAAAAAATCAGGGCATGGCATGAAGAAAAAACTGCCCCTGGGAGAATATTTTGTTCCATGTCTATATACCTATTTACACATAGACAGTCCTCAGTAAAAATAATCTAGTCAGCAAAAGACAGCTAAGTTAGTACCGCTATATAGAACATTTTATCAAGTGATTCGCCAAAGATATAGTGTTGCAAAACAATAAATTTACAAATATTTGTAGATCATTTATTAAAGGTTAAGACATTATTTGAAGTACGGAGGTAAACACATCCACTAAATGCTCTGGGACCCTGTCTACACATTACTGATGTAAATTCTTTTGCATACTTCCCCATGGTTTTTACAGGACACTAATTAAATGTCGATTAGATTAGTAATCAAAATAGTCTGCAGTAGTTAGTCCCAGTGTTAGGGCACTGTTTGTTCTGAATGTCATTCTTGGCTTTGTGCAGCTCCCATCAAATGACTGCAGCTCAGAGGTTCCCCAACATGGTTAAGTGTGACCCAAAAAGTTCTGAGCATCATCACACTGAGTATTGCTATGGAGTATTTGAGAAATTTGGATGCATTTAATAATTCCTTGTATTATAGCACCCAAGTATCACAATGTCCTAAAGTTCTAGTAATGAGCCCTGTTGGCTGAGTATTGCTGGAAACCTCCTTGAGAACCAGCTAGGAGGCATCCTAAATAGAAAAGAAAGAGTAAATAAAATAAATTAAAAAGACAGTGGTTAACACATTTGATTCTACTAGTACATAAAATCAAAAGGAATAGCAAATATTAAAAAATATTTTCAGGGGCCAGAGCGGTAGCGCAGGGTGTAAGGCCTTGTGTGTGCTAGCCTAGGACAGACTTCAGTTCGATCCCCTGGCTCCCCATATGGTCCCCCAAGCCAGGAGCGATTTCTGAGCACATAGCCAAGAGTATGAAGGTCACGGGGTGTGGCCCAAAAACAAACAAAAAAAATTTTTTCATTGGGTATGGCTGGAACAATTTGAGCACCATGATAAATAATATAATGAGGATTATAATCCAAAGTATGAAATAAATATGAGACTCAAATGGCTACTTCATAAGTGAATAAATGTAAAAAGGGTCTGAGTGATAGCACAGTGGGTTGATCATTAGTCTTGCATGCAGCCGACCTTGAGTTCTATCCCCCACATCTCATAAAATCCCCTGGTCTGACAGGAGTAATTTCTGAGTGCAGCCCAGGAGTAATCCCTGCATACTTCCAGGTGTGTTCTAAAAACAAAACCAAACAACAACAACAACAAAAAAAAAAAAAAAACATGGTAAAGTAGCATTTTCTTATAAGTTACATTCCAATGTCACAAAAGTAGAACTTCGTTTCCCTACAACTTTTTGAAGAGTCTTTTAGACTATATAGTTCTTTACAAAACACTGACCACAGTAAAGGGAAAGTGAAAACTATACATTGAAGAAGTGGAAAACACTGTGTGGTCTGATTGGTGAACATTAGTATCTTCTGTAGCATTATGAAGATACCATAATGTTAATAACTTCCATAGAGTGAAGAGAGGAACATTTCATTCTTGTGATATACTTCACAATGAACATTCCCAATCAACTCAACATAAAAAAGGAAGATAACAGTTTCTTTAGCCATTCATCTGTTGAAGGGCACCTTGGTTTTTCCCAGAGTTTGGCTATTGTAAATAGCGCTGTAATGAATATAGGTGTGAGGAAGGGATTTTTGAATTGTATTTTTGTGTTCGATATAGCTGGAATATTATGCAGCCATCAGGAAAGATGAAGTCATGAAATTTTTCAACCCATGGATGTACATGGAATCTATTATGCTGAGTGAAATAAGTCAGAGGAAGAGATAGACACAGATAGTCTCACTCATCTATAGGTTTTAAGAAAAATTAAAGATATTACTGTAATAAGGCCCAGAGACAATAGAGTTAAGGGCTGGGAGGGCCGGAAGGACTGGCTTACAATTTAAAGCTCGTCACAAAGAATGGTGAATGCTGTTAGGAAAATAACTACACTAACAACTAGCTGCACTAGCATGGCAATGCTAAAGAATGAGAGAAGTAGAATGCCTGTCTCAATACAGGTAGGAGTGGGGAGGAGTGGGTATTGGTGGTGGGAATGTTGCATTTTCTTCTTCCTTCCTTCCTTCCTTCCTTCCTTCCTTCCTTCCTTCCTTCCTTCCTTCCTTCCTTCCTTCCTTCCTTCCTTCCTTCCTTCCTTCCTTCCTTCCTTCCTCTCTTTCTTCCTTCCTCTCTTCCTTCCTTTCTTTCACCTGGATGATCAGACCTTCATGGAGTGAGCTGTTTTAAATAAAAAAATAAAGGAGTCTGACAAGGGAGAAGCTGTTCAGCAAAGAAAGGAGATAGGAGAAAGACTCATGGCTGAGAAAAAGCCATGGAATACAGTGAGCTGACTTTAATAAAACTTTAACTGACTACTTGTGATTTATTTCTCCGCTGTTATGTTATCCTGCATCTTCAGACCCACAGCAAGAGGTGTGGTGCTTGGAAAGGCCTCACCCAACATGTGAATTTTATATTTTATATTTAATATTTTAATCTACACTTCATTTCTTCTCTCCTTCCTTTCTACTGTCTTTCTATTACCTTTCTGTATTTTTCTCTTTCTTTCTATTTTCTTTTTCTATTCCTCATTCTTTTTTGTAACCTGAGTAATTTTCACCCAGGAATCTCTTCTTTGTCCTTGGGTGAATTTTGCAAAACTCTTTACATATTGGGTTGATTACCTGTGTCAGTCTCTATGACACTAATGAATACAGACAAGTTCAAGGGTGTAAAAGTAAAAGTGAGATGAAGGAGAAATGTGGGGGTTTGTCTTTGAAATAGGTGACACAAAGTTCTACCAGGTGAGAACTTATTTCCCAGACCTCGGGTATCACTTGCTAGAAATACATATTTGGTTGGAGAAAAACATAAAAACAAAATGAAAAGCAGGTGTGAGTGAAGAGCTCTGAGTGGATTATGTATATCTTCAGAGATTTGTAAAATTAACAAAAACATCAAGGAAGTCTACATTTTATTCATTTAATAAAAGTTAGAGAAAGAATCATGGAATCATCCTTCTGTGGTTATTTTTGTGTTCTTAGGGCACCAAACTAAATATATTAATGAATGAGAAAGTAATGGGCTATGTGATAAAAATACAAAATGATTTGAACAGTAAGAAATATCAAACTAATTCTACAGAGGAAAAAAATCCTGGTGAAGGGTTCTGATACATAAAAATGATACTATTGGTAGTAAGAGTTAAGTAAAGAAACATATATATAGAGAGTTCCAAGGAGTTAATTTTCAGTGTAGGGCTAGCGATAGTCTTGTTATTTATGCTGGGCTATAAAGTATTGTCAGCACATAATCATGTGTTATGTCAAGATTTATATATTCCCTGATTTTGTATGGTCTGGAAAAAGAGCTCACTGCAAACAAGACTACCTAGTTTAGATCATAGTTCCACACCTCTTTTGTGCACTTCTTCCTTTAATAATTATGAAAAAGAGACTGAAAATAATTCCTTCCCTCTGTTTTGCTGAGAAAATTCAATTGGACAGCATATGTAAAAATGCCTTCCAAAGCAATGTGACAAAGTAGTGTCAAGTGACTAGAATAAATAGGTGAACATGGTTAACAGTTCACTGCTTCAAGTCTAGATGGGAATTGATTTATTTGGTCTAACCTCTCCACAAGGTAAGATTGGCATGAGATAAAGAGAGCAGAAAGAAACCTCCTAAGTCTATGACAAGCCAGGTTCAAATGACCATCCTGGAATGCAGAAATCCATTTTTCTCTAGTATAAATATTTCAGGTGACTAAGTCCCAAGACAAAGTCATTGTTTTCTGAAGCATAAACTTCAGAAACTTCTCCAATTAATCCAGTTAATATAAAAATTGAGTTTACCCACATATGGTTTCAGGCTGCATTTCCCTGAACTTCTATAATACTCTATCTTTCACTTTGAACTTTCCAAAGAAATAGAGAGCCTGACTTCTCACCTTCTCAAATGCAAATGGGGCAGCCAGAAGTCTGGTAGGTCATGAGTCATTTTTAGGAAGAGGGAGAATAATTATTAGAAAGCAGCTGTTCATTCAAAAAATCTTTTTGAAGTTTTGTTACTGTTCATCGGCAAATTTCACTCAGATACTAAAGGAATCTTACAAGTTCATAATTTTAAAAATATACAAATGTATACTTTTATATACATATGTATATAACATATCACACTAGCTAAAAGTACAGCGAATCTTTTTTAAATATCTCTCCTAGACATTCAGAATTTCTACTTTCTGGACATTTAGTTAGGAAAATGTCACAAAAATTGAAAAAAAATTAGCATCTTTAATCTTTTAAATGGTTTTATTGATCTTACTATGAGGGAAAGGAAGGGGTTTGAAAAAAAGCCCCAGACAATGGTGGAAAGGAAATACTTTCTGGTGAAGTGTGTAGTATTGGAATATTATGTACATGAAACATAATCACTGACAGTATTGTAAATAATGGAGAGTAAAATATAAGTAAAAAATGCTTTCTTTAAATAAAGTGTTTGCACTCTCTTGACACTACTTAATGCTCACCATTAAGCATCTATGGGCTAATTTCATTCACTTCTATTTTCCAAATGAAGAAACTCAAGCTGCGAGAGGTTAAGTGACTTGTTGAAAGTAACAAGGCAAGTTACTAAGTCTTTTAAATCTGTGTTTAGAAATTTCTTCGCTGTGCCCTGCTGTTAATACCTCGGTGTAAATTAATTTTAATTAGCACTTTCTTCCCAGAGCTATTGGCTTTTAAAAGAACAGCCACTAAATGGAGTCATTCATTAGGACTGGAATTTCAGGCCTTATAACCTTTGAGTAAGTAGATATTTAGATGAAGCAAATGCAGCTTCTGGGTATCCTACAAATCATGTAAAATTTAGATGAAGAATACTGTCTTGCATGTAAGGTTCATTTTAATGATGACAATCTTCTCGGTTTCTACCTTGTCAGCACTATTATGCATATTTATATTCCTTTAAATGTAAGATTTTTCTCTGGTTTCAATAATTGTGAGTTAGCTCTTCAAGCCCAGATTCTCCCTTGAACATGTTATCTTACTTATGATTCTCTATGATGTCTCTGCATGATTCTTTCCTCTTTAGAGAAGCCCATATTCTTTCCTGAATACTTATATTCTTTTTCTCTCCCTCACACAATTTTTTTTTTCTATTTGGGCCACAACCAGTGATGCTCAGTGGTAATTCCTGGTTATGCACTCAGAAATCGCTTTTGGCTTGGGAGACCATATGGTATCCAACTACGGTCTGTCTAGGTTAGCGCATGCAAGGCAAAAGCCCTACAGCTTGTGCCACTGCTCTGACCTCATACCTCACACATTCCTAAGAAAGTTTTGCACAATGAAAACTACTGTGCTTTACCAAAATAACAAAAAATTGCTGTGAGTTATAACAGTAGACAAAGAACAATAATATAATTGAGAATGGATATAGTTTGGTTTTCTAGAAAGCTCCAATTATTCCAAGGTAGTTCTACTACTATATCTTACATCTAAAAACTCAACTACTGATAATCTCTGGCATTAATAGCTTAAACATCATTTTGTGGAATTTCTGAAAATGTGTCTATGAAAGGAGAAAATATGTTTTTAGTAAGTAAGACTTACTTAACACAGACCAGTTTGAAGAGTATTTAGAAGTTAGCTATTGGGGCCAGAGTGGTAGCCCAATGGTAGAGAGTTAGTCTTGCACGTGGTTGACCCATGATGAATACAGGATAGATTCCCGGCATCCCATATGGTCCCCTGAGCCAGGTACAATTTCTGAACACAGAGCCAGGAGTAACCCCTGAGCGACACTGGGTGTGACCCAGAAATGAAAAACAAAAACAAAAAGTTAGTTATTTGAAAAGGTCTTAAAATGTGGGACTTTCATGGGGACTTGACTCAGACCTCATGTGATCGAACATCAACCATCCAACCAGGAACCCCGGATCCCAGCCTTATAACTGGCACATTTTCCTGCAGCAACAGCAGGAATTAAGCACCTTCCTGTGGGGAGTCCCTAATACCACTCTGGTACCAAACCAGGGTAGATTCATACAACATCCTGTTGATGAGGAAACAGCAACAACTTCATCTAAGGGTAGGTTTCCCTACCTGATTTCCTAACAGTGAGATGAAATCAGAAGACATCCCATCGTTTGATCTCTGCGAAAACCAAGATCGCTAAATACAGAAGACTGACTACAACAACCATGACTGAGCAGAACATCTGGAACTATAAAGAAAGACTCTAACCTAGACTTCATCCTAGGATCTGTGCAAAAACAAGAGCTCCAATTACAGAGAACTGACCTTGACAACCACAACTGAGCAGAGTATTTCCTGGCACCATAAAGAAAGACCTTGGGGCTGGACAAGGAAAATGTCCAAAGCCTGTAGGAGGTCTCGTGACAGTATGCTTCAATGGTAGAGACACTCTGTATCTCTTAGGCCAAGGAAATTTCCTTTCCAATTTCCCCAATACTTACTGTGCCTACAAAAACAACAACAACAAAACCTTGCCACACCAGTCACCCATTTTTTTCTCCTTTAAAAATTTATATTTATAGCCTCTAGACAGGGGCTCCCACTGCTTTTTTTTCTTTAACAGAACCATAGAACATGAATCATCTTGTTCTGCCTCTTATTCTATGTCTTTCTAGAAATTGAGAAAAAAAAAAGTGGATTGTACTAAGGGCAAAACAGTCTCAGGAGAATTGAGTGAAAATAAAAAGTGATCAGACCTAAATATCCAACTCAACTTCAACAATAGAATCAAGAGATCCAAACTACAACAAGGCATACACAAAAGGGACTTGTTACACTAGCAATCCAGGGGGCAAAGGGTGGAGGTATGGGATGTATGCTGGGTACAGTGGTGGAGGGACATTAACAGGGGTAGTGGTAATTGCCCTTATTCACTGTCACTATGTACAGTCAATATAAAAGATTTGTAATCATATTGGTCTCAATAAAAATTATATTAAAAAAGTGTGGGACTTTCATTTTCTGTGTAAAGGGTGGAAAGTAAAATACACACATGTATTTCTTTCTTAATGAGAGTACCAAAATGTTTTTTTTTTTGGAATAAATAAGTAATGATGCTGATAATGATGATGACAGTGAAGATGATAGATTAGTATCACAAGAAGAAGAAAAATGGTACAAAATATATTTTAAAAAGCAAAATTCATGAAACATTATGTACGAAACGTTAGAACTGTCTGTTGATAGTAGATAAAGTGATATGCATGATAACCCTTCAGTAACAGTATTGTAAACTAAAATAAAGGAAAAATAAAGTAAAAGTAAAATAAAGGGGGAAAAACATGTCTGTCATAGAGACAGACTGAGGGGCAGGAAGGGAAACTGGGGACAATGGTGGAGGAAAGTTAATGGATACTGGTGAAGGTTTGGGAGCTCAAACATTGTATAACTAAAACTCAGTCATGAACAATTTTGTAACTTTGCACTCCTGGTGATTCAATAAGAAATAAAAAACTAAAAGATGTTGTATTGATTGGACTTAGCCTCTACATAACCATGCTTATAAACTTAGAAAATTATTTAAACTCAAATCTCTGCATCCTCATGTAGAAATTATAAAACACACTAGGTTTGAAATGTTTACCATCTTTCCGTGAAAGATATCATACTACATTAGGAAAAATAGAATTATAAACAGACACTAGCATGATAATGACTGTTAGATTTTGGAATTAAAGATAATTCTAGTTTCTGATTCTCATTCCTGATCCCCACACTGTCAGGCCATATATTTTCAAAGCAAGAGAAATTTTCTGTTACAGGAGAAAGAGAACAGCAGTGACTCTGACACACATTACACACATGTGTATCTGTACTCTCAACTAATTAACATGAACAAGTCACTAGTTTCTCTGTGTTTCAACTTTCCCAGTTCTAAACTCCCCACATCTCATGTCGTCAGTTGTAATTGTGATACCAGTGACTTGATATTAAGCTCTAACCCTTTTATAGTAAGCTCATATATGTGTCTATTTTAGAAAGCATTGGCTGTATGTTCTTCATAAAAATTTAGGAAAGAAAGGAGGTAACATAAAATGTTGTAAATGGTGCAAAAGAGGCATATGAACTTGGCTTTCAACTCAGACAATTTTCTTGGCAGTACTAGCAGTGCTGACTCTTATGAAACTAAGAAGGTGTTATCTGCATCTGGTAAGTAGAAATTACCAATGCTTACAGTATAATCAGACAAGAAAATCATCATCTAGTCCCAATATTAATAGTGAAAGAATTTCAAAAAGCTGTTATATCCAGAATCTGTAGCACCACAGATTCAGGAATCACTTCATTTTTTATTTATAAGAGGTGATTTATTTTATTGAAGCCATTGATATTTACAAAGTCTTTCATAGTTGGGTTTCAGGCATACAATGAATCAGGGCCAATCCCACCACCAGTGGTCCCCATATGCGTTATGCATCACATAACTACACCCCCTGCACCCCAGCCTGCCAGAATAACAGGCCCAATTTAAGTTTAGATTGTTAAAATTTGGGTCTGTTGATCGAATTGTTGTTGCCTTTGGCTATTTAGTCCTGTCCTTTTTAACACCACCAATGCACTTGAGACCAACCACTTGGCCACTGCTGGTGAAAATGCTGCCTGTTCCAACCCCTATGGAAAATGGTTTGGAGGGCTCTCAGTAAACTCAAAATTGATCTGTCATATGAACCATAAATCCCACTTTTGGGGTGGGGAAGAGGCAATTTTTAAAACTGAAGGTAAGGAGGAAATGAAGAAAAAGCTTAGCTCAGCCAAGGCCTAAGCTAAAGCTTTGAGTTGAATACCAGGAGTGTCCTTCAGACCAGACAATTCAACCTGGTTAAATTGCTTCTTATCATAATTTAAACTCAAAGTCATTATCAATAGTTGTGTTCTACATTTTATATTTTTCATTATACCATAACTAATCTTACTAATGCTATTATACCAAAAAATAAAGTAGAAGGAAAATGAAAGCCCAGCTGAATTTTGAAATTTTTCCAAGATGACACAAATACTAGCAAATGCAAATAATATATAAAAAACAAATTAATAAAGATAATAATGTATTAGTTAATTAAGTTAAGGTCTTCAATAATCAAGTTATTAAGTTAAGTTAGTAACTTAAGTTAACATTAGTTAACTAAGGTCTTAAATAATCAAAACTTATTTAAGCACAGCCTAAAAAACTATCCTTGATCTCCCAAAAAAATGCAGGTAGCAGTGCAAAGAATTTGACCTTGTGCTTTTTCTAAGTCAAAGAAAGGAAGAGAATATCATTAAATACTTAAGATACTGTGGTCTGATAAAAGACAATAAGCTTGAAGGCTTCAATAGGTGGCAAATATTCCCCTGGAACTCTTCTAAAAGCAGTTTATCGTAAGGTTTAAGGAAAGAGAAAGGCTATTAAAGCTTTTACCAGACATGCCAGGCTGCATGTTTAACATCAGAGTTAGACTGTTCTTCCCAGTCATTAAACATGTAGTCACTTGGAAGCTGGGAGAGTTTTCTAACTTTTGTTCCTGCGACCTTAAAAATGGTGTGATGATATATGGAATTTAATTAATATACGAACAACTAGACGTTTCTGCATGTCTCTCTCACTCTGTTGGTTAAACTGGGCTGAAAAGCCTGAAGCAATGATTAGGGTCTGTTGCTAAGGATTAAGCCACTGATTTATGGATGGAAAGAATGCTACCTCCTCAGCAGTGACTAGCCATTCCCCTCGGCAGCACAGCCAAAGGTCCAATTCTCCACCCTTTGCAACCAAGGAAAATGTTTTAATTATGACTTCAACAACTGCTCTGAACAAACCCAGAAATAGATTGCTCTGGGAATTCCTTTCTCTGTAAAACGATGGCAAGAATTTACCATAAATATATGTCAAGAGAATGTTTTGCTTCTATCTAGAGTCCCTAGCCTTACAGAAAAAGACAGCATGAAATTACTTTCCTAGTGATACATATCTGTATATCTATACTTACACATTATATACTTATATTTTTTTTCAATTGTTATCTTTTTATGGAACTAGTCACCATGTGTGTGAAACCCCTAAATAAACTGTTTTTCTTTCTAACTAGCTTATTTTAACATCATGAGGACATAATACTGACCTATTAGTTAGATGAAGAGCTGGATAATAAACCATTAAAGAACATGTGTTAGATAAACATAGCACAGGACATGTGTCAAAACAAGAGGGTTGCTTTAGTGCCTACAGTGCCCTGAAATTTGTGTCAACATCACACAATAGGCAGAAATACAACATTTCCCTGCTATTTTTTTTTAGAGAGGGGTTCATGGACTGAACACTTCTCCTTTCCTTCTGTGGTCTTCTTTTCCATAATCAAACTGACATTTCAACTGCTTTTCTACAGGTTACTAGAACTCAAATACCTTTGCTCAACACAAAGCTGCTATAAGCCAGGGATAACACTTGCCAAACCAAAAGGTAAACTTAGCCCTAAAGCCACTGGACACCAGAACGATTCATATCCGCTCAGATATTTGATTTACCATCTCCATAAGCACACACTGACATGGAAAGTTTGACAAACTTTTCTCCCAGCAGTCAAATGCCTCAGCAGTGTGGTTTGGTTGAAAAATAAAACCTTAATATGTTCCAAATATCTGCTGGTTTTTATCAGCAAAACTAGGTGGGGAGGGGGGCATTACACCTTCCACCATACTAGTCTCTCTCTCTCTCTCTCTCTCTCTCTCTCACACACACACACACACACACAGTTTTCCTTTCCCCACTCCCATCCTCAGCACCTTTAAATAAACTTGATCTCATAGAAAAATGCTTCAAACAGGAGTGAGCTATGGCTGCTATTTTCTATCACCCAAACGTGTGTCCCCTTGACTGTGGTTTATGAGAAAGGAATAGCAGGTCTTGTCTGAGTTGAAGCTCTGGAGATCAGAGAATGATGAAAGAACATAGAAGGTAGCCTAGAAGGGATCATTGTCCCCAACTCTTGGAAGGAGCACTCAGGTTAGGTGGAGTCATCAATTTAACAGGTTTCAAACTCCTGAAAAATTAGATGAATCAAAGCCACTTTCAGGAATCCTAAGGTTCTGGGAGCCAGTGTGCATTGAGAAGTCAAAGGACACATGCTCTCTCTCTCTCTCTCTCTCCTCTCTCTCCTCATCTCTCTCTCTCTCTCTCTCTCTCTCGCTCTCGCTCTGTCTCTCTCTGTCTCTTTCTCTCTCTCTTTTTCTCTCTCTCTCTCCTCTCTCTCTTCTCTCGCTCTCTCTCTCACTCTCTCTCTCGCTCTCTCTCTCTGTCAGTGTTTGTCTCTATCTGTCTCTGTCTCTCTGTCTCTCTCCCTGTCTCTCTCTCCTCTCTAACGTCTGTATTATGATGAGGAGGTCAGTCCTCTCCAATAGTCACAGGAAATTTCTGAAGATACTCACTGAACAGACAGGCTATAACTTGGCATTCAAGAAAACTGATTTCTAATTGAAACATTTTGACAGAGAAATAACTCTGGGTTGATGTCGGAGGCTAAGTGACATCAAGTCTTTCCTAGGCCTGTCAAGGCAGCTAGAAATGGGTGACCCTGGTGACCAAGGTCTAAATCTGAGAAAGTGACTTTGTCATCACCAACACCAACTGAACTCTAGTGTGATTTGTTCTAGGAACAGTCGTGGCAAGACTTTAACCCCTTAAAGAATGTCACTGGAATTTGCTACTCTGCGTCTCTCAGGAAGGGACAGGAGTTTTCACATTACTTTGAAAAGCCTGTCAAGAGGCTTTCTCAACTGTAAAACTATGAGAAAGGACAGGAAGAAAGATAAAATTAAATATAAAGCAGATAGTATGTTCAGTGTTAATGTCTAAAAAAAAATATTAAAATGTGAGATGATGGGACATTTATCAGCATTACTGTTCATTTTGCCATTGGACACATATTTCTTTAACTTTATTTCCAAAACTGTCATCATCATAGGTTCCAGTGGAAAAAAATCCCTGCCACATGCTTGAAATAGTACCTACAAGAAAAGCCTGTGAATTTCTATTGTCATGCTGAAAAAGTCAAGGCTCAGTCATAACTTGCTAAACTGAGCAATGTGTCTTTGAGGCTAGGTCTGCTGGAAACTCAGGTGTCATTTAAAAGCAGAAATATTTTTTGTTTTGTTTTGTTTTTTTTTGGGGGGGGGGCCACACCTGGTAACGCTCAGGGGTTATTCCTGGCTATGCGCTCAGAAGTTGCTCCTGGCTTGGGGGACCATATGGGACGCCGGGGCATCGAACTGTGGTCCGTCCAAGGCTAGCGCAGGCAAGGCAGGCACCTTACCTCTTGCGCCACCGCCCGGCCCCCAGAAGAGATCTGGGACATTCAACTGCTCGGGTCTGGAGTAGAAGGACGAGACCACACAACTGATTAAAGTTTAATACTTTAATTCGTCTGCCAACAAGACCCCCACACTGGCCAGCCAGGGTCATCTCCTGAAGGAGATGAGCCCCACTCAATGTCATGAAGATTATATAGGGAAAGGATATAGGGAGGTTCCAGCTTTCTGATGATCTCTAAAATGATTGGTTATTGGGGTACCTTCCTACTGCTCCCTTGTCCTTCCCTGATAGGTTACCTGGTATGGCCAGGTAGTTTAGGGCGGGGCCTATGGAAATAGGCTTGTGAAGACTTAGCATGTGGCCTTACAACATGTGGTCCTTACAAAATGGCGTCTCTCACTACTCAGAACCTGAGAAGCTTGCTATGTGGCCTTTGCAAAATGGCTTCCCTTCTTGTTCAGAACTCAGGTCCCAGCACAACTTATATTTTTAACCCATATGTCCTATACCTGCCAGCAAAGACTATGCTAAGTTTTACATAATGAAAACAACGTAATTTTTATGAATACTTTGCACTGAAATGAAAACAAGCATGACTTGAACTGAAATGAAACGGATTTAATGTTTTTTTTTTTTATTTACATAGACTGTTACATGTGTTTTTCCTCACATGACTTCTATGCTAACCCTTTTCTAAGCAGCTACTTCTCTGTTCCTTCTCTGGCTATCTCTGCCTCTGTCTCCCTTTCAGCTGCTCTCCATACTTCCTTCTCTCCCTTACTCTAGCCAGCCCTTTTATTCTTTATTCCAAATAGCAGACCCCTCTCAGGTGTGGATGGGTTTGACCATCCATGTGACATTAACATAGGGCATTGGGGGAATGGGTTCCTTACACTATATCTGAGGTTCAATGACTTTGATTCTTACAGTTATTCCATTTTCCTTACTTAGAAAACATGTGTCATATTAAAATCTAAAAAGCAAAAAAAAAACATTGCCTCCCTATGGTAAAGGTTGTGTGATACCCAGTGCCTAGAGGAAACCAGTCATATGGGAGTATAGCAGAAGGTGACATCTATGCTCATCATGGCATTAGAAGGAAAGATCAGGAACATGGAAGAGAGTGTGGTATTTGCATATTGATTTATCTTTGATTCACTTTGTGAAGAATAAGAGCTCAGAAGTCCTCACAACCTAGATTCAAAGTAATCAATATAGATGCCTGTGACTTGCAAATCTTCAGTCACCTTTCTGTGTCTTATCTTTTAAAGAAAGATACCTGATGCAATGAAAATATCTTTCTATGCAGAATTAATTGAGATAATTCAGGGTAAATCTTAGAACAATGCATGATACACAATGAATGTTCAAGAAATTATGTTAAGACCATCATCATCAGTGTTGTTTGTGATTGCCATTGTTCAGTGGAAAATGTCCCTATCTGTAACTTTTATTATTAGCCTTAAATATTTTATTGAAATATCAAAAACAAGTATGTGAGCAAATCAATTGTTTATTTAATCTCGAATATTCATTTTTCAAAAATAATGGACCATCTGGTAAACATGATTGTGTATAAACCACACCGATTTTACATTTCCCTCAGGAAAATCAATTCACCTTATATCTCTTTTGACATAAGTCATTGGATAAAGCAGAGATCCATCAGGAAGCTAACACATCTGCTCAAGATTTAATCCCACTTCTAAATTCAGTTTCCTCCTCTGTCAGACCTGTCTAATAATATCTAGCTTAAATAGGTTGCACTGATCAAACACACAAAGTCACAAACTTATCAATCTAAGACTTTGACTGAACTCTTAGTTGGGACTCCACACTGGGTTAAGCACTTTTGAGGTATTAACCAATTTAAATTTCACAATACCTTACCACACGAATGCTATTCTAAGTCTGGGTTTTGTGACTACTAAATAAATACCAACTATAGTCATTTAGACCAAACTTAGGTCTTCAAGCTTCCTGGCATTTATTTTCAGAGACAAAGCCTTTCAAAGCTTCTCTTTGCAAGAGTCAGTTCAGATGCCACATTAGCTGCCCAAGTTCCTTATTGCCTGTCTTGCCTGAAGGGACTCCAAGCAGGAGTGTGAGAGAATTTACCAAGGAGAAAAAAACATTTTGTTGTACCTAGGTGACAGCAATTATGCAGAATGACAAAAGAAGCAGTTAAATTACATATGAAGAATAACAATTCCTTCTCCCTAGGAACTGCCACTCAGAAATCCTTGAGAAAAAAAAAAATAACAGCAAAACAATGGGAGGCTCCTTGTTAACAATCCTATTCCCCATAGTGCTTGATGTTATGAAACCCCAAGGCCCAAAACTCTGTCTGCTGTCCCTCAGAAAGTTTTTCAAACACATATGCTATACCTCAAGCTGTCTTCCTGAGAAATTCACCAAGGAATTGTCATTAGATCATTTCATTACTCCTGGTGATCCCATAAAAATGGTGCCATAGACTTTTCCAAAGACTTTTCTTGCTACCAAAGCTTATCAAAACACATGAATCAGGGAGGAGGAGAAACCAAGGTATTCAATTTATTCAAGATTTATTCAATATGGGTATGAAGGTAGAGGAGAGAGGGCAAGGGTAATATATAGCATGTGTCAAGACAAATGGGGAATGATTAGTGCTTTTGCACATAAGAGAACACTTTGAAAAACTATGCACCAAATAAACAAAATAAATTATAATGTGTATGTGTTTGGGAGTTAAAACATTTTATTTCTTTCTAGCCGTGACTTCTGACTCTGAATCTTACTTGTTATTTGCTGTCATTTAAAAAATAGCATTGAGCTTGCTTACAGTCAGTTGATGTCAAGGTGATATATGCATTGCTAGAAATCTATAGCAGCAAATAAATATGGAAAATTAAATTTTTTGATTTTATTATAATCTCGTTTGTGCCAGGTCATATGCTAACACTCACATCATAGCACAAAAATTTATAATGTTGTGGTGTCAGCTTGCCTGTGTTCAAATTCTTGTTCTTTTACTTCTTAGTTATATTTCTTTTGCCCAACATTCTATGCCCTCATTTTCAAGATGATAAAATAAGCATACAATTTGCCTATAAACCATGTGGATATTAATGAAAGAGTTAATACGGCACAAGTCAAGTATTTCAGTGTCTAGAATATAAGAACTACTAGATGAGTGGTAGGTCTGACTATGACTTGTCAGATATTTTACAGATCCTTTCTGATTTTTATTCCCACTTTATTGGTGATAAAAAGAGTGTTTAAGTAATCCTAAATTTGCTAGATCCTTTAAAATGTTCAGGGCATGAGAAGAGTAGTACTAGAACTAGTGACTTCTTGTTGGTCTGAATTTAGATCTTATGTTTTCTTTACTGATTCTGTTTCTTCTGAAAATGAGGATTTGCAAGGGAGTCCGAAGTAAGGTCAGATCTTACACTCTATGGTTCACAGACTAGTTAATTTGATGATATCTTCAAAATCTGCTAGACTGTTTTCTCTACTGTAAAATGTGAACAATTTTTACACTTTGAACAGCTAAGACATAGGAGAAAAGTGAGGCCCCAATAAAATGTGTATGGCAAGAAAGAAGACTTATCTTGTGCAAATAGATTTTGTTATTCACAAAACAGAATGCTCTTTGCACTTACATTAAAAATAAGGATATGGGGCCCAGAGAGATAGCACAGCAGCGTTTGCCCTGCAAGCAGCCGATCCAGGACCAAAGGTGGTTGGTTCGAATCCCGGTGTCCCATATGGTCCCCCATGCCTGCAGGAGCTATTTCTGAGCAGACAGCTAGGAGTAACCCCTGAGCACTGCCGGGTGTGATCCAAAAACCAAAAAAAAAAAATAATAATAATAATAATAAGGATATGGTCTGCTCAATTTGACTGGCTTCAAAAAAAAAAGAAAGAAAAAATTTACGATATGGTACTTACTTTGATTATGAAATATACTTTAATTGGAATAAATATTAATTAGGAAAATATTAGATATTATTTCCACACATAATTTTCTCCCCCAAAATTATAGTATCAATCAAATAGATTTGTTAAATGTATGTAAAAACTTATATTAAAAAACATTAAGAAAATGTGAGACAAAAATTGTTAGCCATATTGACACTTCTTATAGAGGTCGGCTTAAATCTAAAGGCTTGAATGGATGGGAGAGTTTGACTCTCAGAATTGCATCCTAAGAATAAAGGGATCTAAGAATTTGTACACTCAAAATTAGGGTCTGAATAAGATATTTGTATAAAATGCTCACCAGATGGTTGTACTGTAAAAACAAAACAAAAACAAAACAAAGTTTCAGCATTGCAGTTGAGGCACATAGGAATCAGGAAGAAACTAGATTTTTTTAAGGAATATGTCAAACATCACCTTATCAAAAGAAGCACATATTATAGGCATATATCTTGAGACTTAAGTGCATAAAGGATGTTCAAGGAGAGAATAGGTTACCTAAGACTAATGGGTAAGCTCCAGAATATGATGCTTGATGGTGATAGTCATCAGTGACTATTACCAAGATTTGGTCTAAAGATATATAAGGGTAACGAAGGGGTCTAAAAAATATTCTATTCTTTGCCAGGCTTGTGGCTCATTACGAGCCACATAAGTATAAAGGCCTGAGTTTAATTCCCCCAGATCACAGTTTTGCCTAATTACTCCTGGTATCAACTCATAAAGCTCCCAACAGCTTCCTAGTACTGCCAATATGGTCCCTAAAGAGAAAACAAAAACCAAAAAATTGTGACCTACCGAAATAGCTGGACTAGGTATTCTTTATGTTTGTAGAAGGTTTCCACATCTTCAGTCATAACTTCAATATCCACTGAGGTTTTAATCCCCAAATAGTCCAGTGATCTATATATAAAAGTCCCAGATCATTGATCTACATCAACAGTTATGAGCACAGTACTAATGAAGAGGAAGGAGATTGATGCAACAGTACAGTGATGAGCATTCTTGCCCTGTATATCATGACCTGAGTTTGGTTCCTGGTACCTCCATATGATTTTTCCTGAGTCACATCAGGAGTGATCCCTAAATACAAAGCCTGGAGTAAGCACTGAGCACTGCCAGGGTGTGGCCAAAATGAAAACCTAAAAAGGGACTAAGTTCCACTGATTATTTGCTAAAATAAATATAAAGAAGAAAATAATGTCATTTGATTCATACTTATTGCCCATACTTAATTTAGGAAAACTATGGTGCAGGCCTGATTTTATAAGACAAAAACTTGGAGAAATCTTAAGAGGTAAACCTAGGAAAAGCCGAAAATCACTAGGTTAGTAATTTTTAGTAAAAGTAATCAAAATTTTTATAATAAAAATATATACTACTCAATCCCATCACGACTCATGTTTTAGGTTACAGCATTTGAAGATAATATATGTTGAATTTACATCCCCATTTAGTGTCTTTTCACTGCCTATTTCTGGTGTATTTTTCCATTTGGAAAACATCACAGATACAATATTTCTGGAAATAGCCCAGAATTAACTTTGATATCAAGGGAAAATTACACTACAGAGAACAATTCATGGCAACACCTAAAAAGTAGTAGAATACAATCTTTTCGTAGCCTAGGCAACAGTTTGGCTTAGTGCAATACATCTATGATATTCATATATATATTTTTCATTGAAAACAAATCTATTTGGTCTTTTAAAATTTTGAGACCATCTGTCAGATGCATGAACCATCCATACATACATTAAATTCAATTATTTGAAAAGACCTTTCATTTTTTTCTCATAGTAAGGTTGTCCAAAGTTTATGAGTTACTAGAACAAAATAAACATTGAGCTATATTTGAATCCAAATATGATGAGAAGCAATTACATTGATACAAACCTCTATGGTCAGATAAAGCTAAACTTCACAAACATTAATCTGAACAACTCTCAGAGTCACTCTGCCACTAATTCTAATTCACTTAGTGGCAATTAGTTTTTATTGGTCTATATAGGAAACAGCATAGGAAAGAGAAGATGCATGGCATAGAGTTCTAGGTCATTCTGGTTATTCTTAACATGGTACTGATGTTTGTTGTCAACAGTGGACATACTTCTCATTTCTTTTATACTTATAATTTTTCTGATCATGATGTTATCAATATCCAGAGATTCTGATGACTAGTGAATATTTTAAATGAATATTCTGGGTTCATTCTAAGTCCAGGACTAAAGGACAGTATTGGGGCACCAAGGATATTATAGGGGGATTAGAGTGGATGCTCTTCCTTTTGTCCAACCAAATCAATCTTCACTACTACATGTCTCTCTTTTTTTTTTTTTTTTTTGGGGGGGCACACCCGGCGGTGCTCAGGGGTTACTCCTGGCTGTCTGCTCAGAAATAGCTCCTGGCAGGCTCGGGGGACCATATGGGACACCAGGATTCGAACCAACCACCTTTGGTCCTGGATTGGCTGCTTGCAAGGCAAACGCCACTGTGCTATCTCTCCCGGTCCATGTCCCTCTTCTTAACTTTCAGCACTGTTGGATCTCAACTCTGGAGATCTCTTATCACAAAAATAGTGTGACCCTGGTACCAAATAACCAGAACAGCACCATGCCCTCAGCTCCTTGCATTGGAACACTGATCCCATGATCCCATGCCTAGCAATCTCCAAGGGAGCATTTTCTTTCCCTTCAACCCACCCCCCCCAATAAAAATCATTTTAAAGAAAAACTCATAATTGATAGTCCTGATGCAGCTACACTTTTCTGAGAATAATCAATCAACTTAATTAGAGAACACAATACAGTGCTGGGCTTCTTCTGCATAATTTGACTATAGTGAAGAACACCTTGAATTTATCATGTGCATCGAGTAACCATGCAGAGTATTTGTGTACCCAGAGCCATGGAGACATCCTCCCTGACCTTATGTTTCACTTAAGAATTGTCTATTAATGGTCCCCAGGTCATCCTAATGGAATCAAGAGTAGAAAAAAGCAATCCTGAGTGCTGTCATTTGGAGCTATGTTGAGTTGTAGGAATCAGAAATATGAAAATTCCTTCCCCAGCCAAGAATCTCTCTGCAGTCATCTTTTGATTGTCTGCTACACCCATCCCATTTTCATACATTCCATAGGTTTGGTCCCCAAACTGGGTTGACCTGGGTAGAATCTGTTTTTGACATCCCACTGCCTCTAGTTAATTTCTCTCTTTCCCTACATTGGAGAGTTGATCTCACATGATAATGTTAACCACTCTTATCTCAATCTTTAGCACTTTGTAGGGTATTCCATTTTCTAAACCAAAGCTATTTGTTACTCCTATAATATCATCATTTTCTTTCAAGTAAAACACATGCTTTGTGGTTGTTGGTGGGTTTTTTTTGTTGTTGTTGTTGTTGTGTGTGTGCTTTTTTAAACTGATGGCAAAATAAACCTTCATAGATTTCTTTGGGTCTTTTAATTTAGTCTACTTATAAACATAGGGATAAGCAAAATGTCAGTATGCCATGGTCTGAAGAGCACCAAATTGGATTTGAATTCTGACTTTGCTTTCCAACGACCTTGAGCATAGGAAAAGCAGCCAAGGAATTACATCTGAAGATGTATTTGGTTACTTACTGGTCTATCTCTATATACTTACAATCTATTATTCTGTTGTTATTCTTGGAGCATATTAACCTAAATCCTATGAGCCTTTCCAAATAGCTCAACCATTTATAAAACTTTCATATCCTAAATTTTATTTTAAAATGAAAATAAAAGTGTCTCTTTGTACAGTGCAATAGGATGAATCAAATCAGGTTTGAAGTCACACTCTTGTCCAGCTGTTAAATAACAATTCTAAGTAAGCAGTTCCCTCAATTGTAAAACAATGAGATAAGATCTTTTCTCTCTGATTTTGGTGAGAGTTAAACAAGGTAATATATGTGAAAATGTCTAGCATGAGATCTGACTCATAAGGGCCCAAAAATAAATGAGAAGCAATTCTTAGAATTATTGACACAGAGCTTTGTTCTTTTCAAAGCCCATGTATATAGATTATTTCCTTCTGCCAGACTAAGCGAATGCTGCCCAAAAGTTTCATGTAAAAACATATTCTAGGGACAATGACATTGTAAAATTACTATCCTAAAACATAGAGACTTAACTGATTTTACCTGTAGCCATAAACCTGTTCATTTTATAATTCACTCATTCTAAGTATCTCCTTGACTCAATAGCCTTGCAATGAGTCCCTTATATTTTATTTATAATAGCCATTAATGTGGCAAATATTTATCAAGTAGCAACTCTGAGCCTGCATCTTATTTGTATCAGAAGTTAGCCTTCTTGGTATTCACCAAAGAACAAGGGAAACATAGAGTAGCATACAATATCTATTGGCTCATGAGGTGAGCCTGGTGTGATGGGGAGGGTTATGTAGTAATTGGATAATTGCACTAGCAATTATTAAAATATCTTTTCAAGCATTATGCGATGAGAAAACAAGCATTAGAGTTTAATCATATGCGCTATTGATTTATAAAGTTCTATTTCTTGAAGCATAGCTTGTCCTCACTTTCTTCTAAGTTTATAAAACTTACACATTTTTTAAGCAACCTTGATTTCTGGTCAAGACTCTTAGATTAACAGCAACACTTAAGAGGTCTGAGTGATAGCAGAGGAGGTAGGAAGTTTGCCTTGCAAGTGACTGCTATCCCTAGTATCCCATAAGGTCCCTCTGAGCACCACTGGATGTGTCCAAATAACAACAACAACAACACCAAACACAAAAAAATAACAACAACCACAACAACAACAACACTTAAACTGGTCTCTTGACTTTCACTTTTGGCATATTAATATGCATTCTAACTAGTTGTTAAAACCAGCCTTTGTAGTCAACGACAGATTATTTGACTTCCAGGATTCAAGTCTTCTAATGTCTTTCCTGAAATATTTCTCCAATGTTGTACCCAACTGTTGTACCCAGTGCAGGAATTCCATGCTCAAGTCACAGCAAATTTTATTGTTGTCTGCAAGGTCTCCTTTCTTTCTTTCTTTCTTTCTTTCTTTCTTTCTTTCTTTCTTTCTTTCTTTCTTTCTTTCTTTCTTTCTTTCTTTCTTTCTTTCTTTTTTCTTTCTTTCTTTCTTTCTTTCTTTCTTTCTTTCTTTCTTTCTTTCTTTCTTTCTTTCTTTCTTTCTTTCTTTCTTTCTTTCTTTCTTTCTTTCTTTCTTTCTTTCTTTCTTTCTTTCTTTCTTTCTTTCTTTCTTTCTTTCTTTCTTTCTTTCTTTCTTTCTTTCTTTCTTTCTTTCTTTCTTTCTTTCTTTCTTTCTTTCTTTCTTTCTTTCTTTCTTTCTTTCTTTCTTTCTTTCTTTCTTTCCTCTTTTCCTTTCTTTCCTCTCCTCCTCACCTCCTCCTCTGTCTCCTCCTCCTCCTCTTCCTTCTCCTCCTCCTCTCCTCCTCCTCTCTCCTCTTTTTCTTCTTCTTTCTTCTTCTTCTTCTTTCTTCTTCTTCTTCTTCTTCTTCTTCTTCTTCTTCTTCTTCTTCTTCTTGTTTTTGGGCCACACCAGTGTCACTCAGGAGCTACTCCTGGGTATGCACTCGAAAATAGCTTCTAGCTAGGGGGAACCATATGGGATGCCTGGGGGTTGAATCACAATCAATCCTAGGTCAGCAAGTGCAAAGCAAATGCCCTACCACTTGCACCACTGCTCTAGCCTCAAGGTGTGTTTCTTATCTCAGGGTCTCTACTCTCACTATTCATCATGTGTGAAACACAATTTCCTCTGATTTTCTATTGTATAACTTATTTTCACTGGTGGACTCTCACCATCTTTTATCATTTGCTCTTAGTCTTCCACCATCATGATCAGATTATCCGACATTTTCCCTATTTTATGCATCTCCTAGTGCTTTATCATTTCATATCGGAAATGTCATTTATGTATGTACTCATACATTTTCTCACTTCTCTACTAAAAATCTAAGTTTCAAGAAGGAAGAAAATGGTGCCTTTCCATGGATCTCTCGCTGGCTACAAGAAAACCAGAGCAATTGTATGATAGAAGTGAGGAAAGGGATTATTAATAGCATGTGGGATAAATAACAGGTCTTCTTATTTTTATTGGTATCTTATTACATAGTGAGACTGCAGAATTTACACACATGAGAAACAAAAACAAAAACAAAATAGAACTTGCTTGCTGTTCACCAGGAGCCTGAATCTATTTAGAAGCACAAGGTTTTCATTCATCAATAGTTAATGACCCAGAAGATAGAAAAAAAATACAGTAATATTTCCATGTCTGATCAATTGTGCCAAAATCACTGAGCAAATAGTAAGTGGTCTGTTTTCACATGGAATTCAGAAATGTGTATTATAAGGACAAGTTTCTTTCCTCAGTAAACACTCTGTATTGTTATCTGAGATCATGATGCATCACTCTGTGGTTTGGGAATCTTTCTGTTTATTTAACTGACTTGTCCTACAATTGCAGGTTGTTCACATATTATTTTGCAAATAAATGTTATTTCGAAGCAAATATTCTCTTGACCACTATTTTAAAAACCATTACCCATCCTCCTGAAATAAGTGGAAATTCAGCATTTATCCCATGTGGTGATACTTCAACATCAGCCTTGCTGTGGGTCACCCAAGTCATAAAATTGTTTTGTAGGGATCTCAGTACACTTTATCACACTTATTTTTGTACCAATTGAGTTTTTACTTAAAATTGTTCTGACACTTCAATGAATCTTACAATCTGCTTAAAAATATGTCCATAAATTCTAACTACTTCCCTTTTAGCACCCCTTCTCCTACAAAGCAAATAAGTTATTATACAAAATATACCAAGCACTACTGTTTTAAAAAAGATATACAGAGCAGAGTCATTATTTTTTTCTGTAGAGAAACAAATAGTAAATATTTCAGGTTTTGTATATCTTAACTCTTCCGATTAAGTATTGCAGCATAAAAGGGACCTTTAGTTATTCAAGAACAAAAGTTCATGGCTAAAAATACATCATAAAATATTCTCATGTCTTATTTCACTGCATATAAATATAGAAAAACATACTGAAATGAAAATGTAATCATACACTAGAAGAAATTTAAACTTTATAAAAATAGTAGATATCTGTAAATCATGCTACATACATCTAGTGTTAGATTAGATATAAATATACAAATTTTGAATAAATTGGCTCACAAATATTTTTATTTGGGGGGCTATTTTTGGGTCACATAGAGCAGCACTCTGGAGTTACTCCTGGCTCTGTGCTCAGAAATCACTCCTGGCAGGCACGAGGGAATATGGGATGACGGGATTTGAACCACCATTTGTCCTGGAATGGCTGCTTGCAGGTGAAATGCACTACCATTGTGCTATCTCTCTGGCCACACAAATACTTTCAATAGAAGTTTTAAAAATTATAAAGCACCATGTCATAATATCCATAACTATTTTTAATATATTTAAATATCAGTAATAATTATATTTCTACTTCATTAGAGTTATAAAAGTATTATGTAGTGGAGAATGTGTTTAGTCTTTCCATTAATGAGTTCGTTTAATCACTGCAACAATTATCTATAGAAAAATATCATGGTAACTCAATTTTATATCATTGGTACTTTTAGACATATCTTCCCAATTCCTTATTATTTATTAAGAATAAACATAAAAAACATTAAGTCATACTAAGTGTCAAATCAAGTTGCATTCATATACTTATGTTAAGAGATATTGTACATTGGTTTTGGGTGTGGTAAAGAAATATTGAGTGAAGTAAAGTGCCAATAATAGTTTTAATCATGGTATTTTAAAATATTAGTTTAGAGTGAAAAGAAGCAATTGAAGAAAACTATTTAATGCTATAAAAGGTGACTTTGTAAACTGAATATCAAGTTATTAATTCCTACTGCCAAAATTTTAGATTAAACAATGAAATATTAAGAGTTCTAGTAAAATATGACAATGTTAATGAGTGAGAGAAGTAGAATGTCTCGAATACAGGCAGGGGTGGGGGAAAAGAGTGGAGGGATTGGTGGTGGGAAAGTTGTACTGGTGAAGGGGGTGTTCTGATTATGACAGAAATCCAACAAAATCATGCTTGCAATTATGGTGTTTAAATAAAAATTTTATTTAAAAAATAGTTCTAGTAACTTTTAGAAACCAAGAAAAAATATGGATATTTAATAAAATAGAATATGATAACTCAAGCTAATAAACAATTATAACAAAGCTACATTAAATAAGATTAACATGTAAAACACAATAGCTTTCCCATACAAATAATGTATAAGTGGAATTTTTTGAATTTTTGAAAAAAATTTACATACTGTATTTGCCGGCATATAAGACAACCCTTCAACCCATGAAAAACTTCCTAAAAGTTGGGAGTCATAATATATGCTGGTAAAAGGCATGCTGAAACTAGTGATCAGGGACTAGTGATCCGCACCACTCTTACTTTTAAGAAGTAACTTACTTTTAAGACTTTTAGGAAGTTTTTCATGGGTTGAAGGGTCGTCTTATATGCTGGCAAATACAGTATTTTATTTATATTAAATAGAACATGATAGACACTAATATATTAATATAATAGAATACAAATAATATATTATTACCCAACATGTTCTATTTAATAATAAATAAAATATGTTAAATATTTATATTAAAAGTTATAAAATTGATTAGCAAACCTAATAACTATAATTAAAAGTGTCAGCTTAGTGAGTAGGAAGGCATAATAGTGTCAAAATGTCACTTTCCAACTTGGTCTTTAGAATTGATGATCCAAACCATATAAAGATTCCAGCAAGTTAATTAGTGGATTTTAATAAAATACTTCTAGATTTTATAAAGAGACTGATGATCTATAATAGTCATCATAATATTGAAAGTTAAAAAAATTGGGGGACTGACACCTTCCATGTTTAATTCTTTCTCTTAAAACTACAGTGATCAAGACACCGTAGTATTATTAGTGATAAAATAGAAATATAGGTTAACAGAGAACTTAGAATTCAAATGAAATAAATGCAGCTGTGTTGTTGGAATCCTGGAACTAATTCTAATAAATATGATACTTCTTCACACCAACACATAATTTTCAAAAACCACTAGGGTATATTAAAATTTATCTAAATTCTGACACAAACTTCTTAGGTTACCTGTTTTGTCAACAACTACTTTATTGTATATTGTCATCTGTGAGGACATGGGTCATGGGTATGGTTTAGATCTGAGTTTCTAACAAGAAAAAAAGAGGCATTTATGTTTTTTCTTCTCTGATCCATCAAGTAACATATTATCCTGTGTGCCCAAGGTAAAAATATTTCCTGAAAAAATGATGTGCCATTTATAGGGGACCAAGCACAGAAATTCATGTAAATGTGCAATTTAGTTATATTTAAGCTAGATTAGAATAATGATTTCTATATGTTCTACCTTTAGATAATTCTTTCTGATTTATTTGTTTACATGTAAATCAGACAGAATCATTCTAAAGGTAATAAAAAAAAGAATAAAGTGATTCAAATAGTGCTGGAATCACCAATTATTTATGTCTTTTTACTCTGTCCCATAGGCAAAAGATACAAGTCCACTTTTCAGTCTGCTTTGTTCCAGGAAGGTCCATTTTAATCCAATGATTTGTGGACAGAAATGGCATATAGAGGAGCATGCCCTGGCTGGTACAAGCTATTTTAGAGCTCTTTTTTGCTGTCTTTCATGGTAATCATTAGCTATGCTCAAGATAGCACTGCTTTTTTCATGGGTACATCTTGTGGAGGGAGGTCTCCCAAAAAGTTGTAAAACAAAATGTGTAATTAAATATACATTTAAGTTGAAAAAAAAAAGTTAGACTTGTGTTTTCTAGGTATATCTATGTCCAATGAAAACTATTGGTTAGTTGAGATTTCACTAACTTTGTTCATACAAAACACACTTATACATATAAATGTTAATAGGATATACTATTATTAGTTTCAATTCAAATACTCACTCTTATTTTGATACTTGCAATATAATAATGCTCAGTTATTCATCATTTATGCTCAATAGAAACTTTACAACTAGATCATCCTGTTAAAAATAATTGAGCTCATTTTAAGCAAAATGTGTTTTAGAAAAAAATGTATTACATGAATACCTTTATTTCCAATATGATATTTATCAATAATCATTTTTTATAAAGCAATGCCATTATTTATCTATTATTTTCTAATCGCTTTTAATAACTTTGTAAGTTTTGTTATGATTTAAACATGTCTAGAAATACAAAAGATATGAACTTTGTCTCTTCCACTTGATATATTTGCAATCAAATCACGATTTTTTTTAAAAAACTATATTAAGTGGGAAATGTTTATACCAAGTAAAAAAAATAAATTTCTTAAAATAAAGTTCCAAATTATGCAGCACTGTGAGTGGTATAAATAGGTTTGAAATTAAAATGAAGCATTACCACAACTTAAAAGGTCATTTTATGAAGAAAAAGTAATTTTCCATGAGAAGTAATTGAAGCTACATAATTGCAAAAGTATTTTGCTCCTGCAAACAACAGTGAAATGAGGTATTAAAATCTGTACATTCCACTTGGTTTGATGTTGGCCCGAGTCAGCAGGTCCAATATGTTATCCTACTTACGTATGCAGAACATAACACACCCAACTGACTAGTTCCACATGGTTTCTGCAAGTTGTTGTATTTATGATTTGTTGCAATTAATATTTAGGTCTGCTTTGTAAGTTCAAAAGTTACTGGCACTGAGGTGAATTTTTCCCTGAAAATTTTGCAGATGTCAGGACTAAGCCAGCTGCTATTTTGTTTCCTTTGGTCTTCTTTGGGTTAGTTCCCTTGGACTTATATCTCTTCCAGAATTATTTATGCTCTAGTACCTGACCCTTGCTGGACGTTTTTCAGTATCTTCTCCACACTCCCTTTTCTTGTATCTAAAAATGAGCAAGATTTGTGAGCGAGTGAATTGTTGGTTGCTTTTGCTGACAAATAGACCTGAGATTGGGGAATGCGCCTTGGGTGTTAGTGAATGTTCCTAAATTGCAATCCCAGAAGAACATTATTCCAGGCCACCCTTGGGAACTTATGAAAATCTGTAGAAAGGAGAGTGTTTTCCATTTATATAATAAGGCAAGTGGAATTACTGGTTTTTATTGGGCATAGTCTCAGAGGCTAAGCATTCCCCAATACAAAAATAGAGAATTAAGCTTCTCCTCTAAATCAAAAACAAACCTGACAACAAAAATATAAATATAAAGGATTATCTATTCTTAAAATTCCTACTCTTTCTGCTATAAGAAAGTGATTTTTCTTAGAATGTATCTTGACTTTCCTACTTAGCATCCTGGTTTTAATCCAGGCTAATAGAAATATAAGTCTTTTCTGCCTCCTTTTACTCTTTTCATAGCTATGGGGTTTCTTGTGGCTCTTCTACCGTGAAAAAAATTGCTGTGCATCATAAATAGAAAAACTTGGGCATATGGGGCTAATATATGGCTCAACTGGTAGGGCATGTACCCTATCTATGGATGTGTAAGGCCTTGATTTCTACTCCACGTACTTTATGGCCCCTCGCTCAGAGACACTGAGCATGGTAATCCTGAGCACCACTGGGATTTGAACCCACAATTAAAACTAAACAATTAAGTCAAAAGACCATAGCCTGAGTAGAGAGAAAATCTCATAGATTGGGCACTTGCCTTGCCCACAGCCAACCTGAGCTTAATCTGGGACTCTCTCTGGTCCTCTGAGCCTGCCAGGAGTGATCTCTGAAAGAAGAGCCATGAGTAAACCATGAGCTTACTCCAGGTATGACCCCAAAACTAAACAACCAATGAACTAAAGCAAAAATTATATAGAGTAATTCAAGCTTTCCTTTTCTATTCTCCACATTGATACAAGTATATACCAAGAGAGTGTTCTGACCTCATGGTTTCTCTGAGATAATTTGGAACAGCACCCTTGAGTAATATGAATAAAAATAAATGCTTAGGTGTTAGTTTACTAAAACTTTAGGTTGTTTCTCTATCAGATCCTAATCTATCCTAATTTATACTTAGTGTTTGAACTATAAGTCTGATTGCTTCTCTGTGCTTCCAATGGACTCTATTCTATTTACTCTAAACTGTGTAGACTGAAGAGCTCTTTCTCTTAGTAATAATGGAGATAATAAAATAAGAAGCAAAACGTTTAGCATAGAACTTTAATAATGGTGAATAGTATTTATTGTGGGTTTACATGATTAGAATATATGTTTATTTATTGGTTTGTTATGGAGCAACAAGCAGGTGGTGCTCAGGGTTTACTCCTAACTCTGCCCTTCAGAAACACTCCTGGAGGTGCTCAGAGGATCAAGTGAGATATTGGGATGTGCAAGGCAAGTGACCTAGCCTAGCCAGTGTACTACCTTTTTGGTCCCACAATATTAGAACATCTATATTGGAATGTCTACCTACCTATACTGTTTTAGTCCCAAAAAGTGCTCACGAGTGCTCCTCCTAGCCCTGATAAATTTTAATAAGTCTCTTAAAATTTGCATCTCTCTTGGCATATGCCTTTTCTATTCTCAGTTTCTCTAGTAGAATTATTCAGCCACAGATTCTTCTTAGGGTTAGGAGAATTTGGGGAATCCTGGTCCACCCAGGAACTCCTAGCAAGGTGATGGCAAGATTGTTTCATACTCAACCCCATTTAGTGCATAAGGAAGCTGAAGACACTTTTAGTCCCCTACATAACAATGGTGGCAAATCAAAGTTCGATGGGCAATTTACTCTATAACTCAAATGACTTGTAAGTACACTTAGAAGTGTTTGAAAGAGAGACAACCTGCAGCGTTTGGTAGCAAAACGCTCCCCAAAGTCTCCATTTGAAAATTAAAGCGAGAAAATAAAGGCTAGAGATGTGGTTCTTTTCACTCTAAGGAAATAGCTTCTATCAGCGAGCAGATCAGCTTCAATAACTTTGGGGATCTATTTGGCTTTATTAGGTCTGTTGCCATTGTGATGGACTAAGAAGTTTCTTTCGAAGGAAAGTAATTACTGTACCAGAGCCCCTAGTCAAAGAAATGTGTTTAAAAAATTCACTTGCTCAGCACAAGGCAGACTCCAGTGACTTTCCATAAGCTGGATCAATAGCAGCAGATTTTCATGATGACTCAAGTTTAAATCCTCTCACTTTATAGGCATTGAGCAACAGAAGACAAACTACAGTGCAAAACATGCCTACCAAAAGCCAAATTAGTATTTTGCCACATTCACAAAGTGATCACAGTTGTAATGCCAGAGTGTAAGCAGAGATTTGTAGAGAACAATAGTTGCAGAATGCCCACTTCGAACTGTGCACTGTGAGGTGCCATGCATCTCATGCATGTGATTTTATTGAAAGAACTCTCTTGGTTACCACATAATTTTAGGGGGATAATGCCAGTATCACCATCAATGGGATTCATGAAACTAAATGCAAAGAAATCCAAACCATTGCATTCTCCCTATCTAATGTTTTCAAAATAGATGCTTACTTCAAATTCCTAAAATAAATTTCTTCCAGCAGATATATATATATATATATATATATATATATATATATATATATATTATATCCATAAAGTCATACAAAAACATAATAAATTTTAAGGTGTCTTAAATGACCTGTGGATATTTCAAAGCTCTTCTGAGCACCATCTTTCTGCCTCTTCTGAGAAGTTATTCAAACCAGAAAGGTAACTTCAGAACCAGAAGAGTGGAGGTCACTGGCCCAACAGATTTAGCTAAGAGGGACTTTCTAAATTTTATTTCTGACATTTATGTCTTCCCAGAAGGCTTGCTTCCTACAGTGAGGGTCATTTGACACAATTCTAGGCAAAACTTTTCATGAAGGACAGATATTTCCTTAGTGTATTTCTGGCAAGGAGTCAGGGGGAGAAGGTGGATCCTACTGGACTCAAGTTGGGAATTTCTTCCTAACCAAATATATGAATTTTTGAAAAAGAAGTTTTAGTATAAAAATTAATACAGAACAAAGTTCTTTATTTCAAGGATTTAATTCTTGTAATTACGAGAGGGAGGACACAAATTAAAAGTAAAATGATATTATCTTTAACGTTGTACTGTGGTAGAGCTTGATTGGATGGAGGGAAATTCCATCTGGTCTTAATAAAAATTTCTGCTTTCCGGATTTTTGGAGTATATTGTTTCTTTTACATTCAACATTGAGGACTAATTTTTAGTGCATGGAACAAAATCTATTTTAAGTTTTAAGGGAATTCATTTTATTAATTCCAAGTCTTCATTAAAAGTGAAATGAGTAAGTGTGGAAACCTCCTGTGAGAGACTGATATTCTATGCCAGAGAGAAGCAAACATTACTGGACAGTGGCTTCACCCCACCACCAGGTTAACCAAAGCACCCTAGGGCAAGGAGCCCCCAGGTCAGATTTTGAAAACAAAATGAAATTACCTAGATGAAGAATGGGAGAAAGGACTTTGCAGGCAGAATGAGAAGTGGATGCAAATCACATTCCTGAAGTCTGATTATGATGCATTTCCCGAGAAATTCTGCATGTTCTCAGATGTCTAAGGAACATCTCTCCTGGGCAGTGCTTCATATGTGCACCTCCATCTGGATTCCCCATCTTAGTCAATAGCACATGAGGAACAAATTTACCCACCCCAGGAAAAATAAATTCAATTCAGTCTTCCCTCTCCTCGCATTTAACTCTACTATCACAGAACTTCTCAAAGGTTTTCTGATTCTTCTTCTGGGTGCTTGTTTCCACCTCATCTTCATCTCCTGGACTATTTATGCACTTACATGTAGTTTACACCTTTATATGAAAAGTTCTATAGTGAATTTTTATTGGCAGTTGTGGTAAGCTACAAGCTAAGTGATGAGGGTACAA